>NW_026610027.1:0-20206 GCF_029499605.1 Hyla sarda | reverse complement strand
TATCATAAAAAGCTCTAAGAGACAATAAAAAGCCATCAGGTATACCCATTTTCTCTAAAACCTTAAAAAGATAAAAATGCGACACCCTGTCGAAAGCTTTTTCAAAATCTATGGATAAAACCGCCAGCTTTCCTTTTCTTAATTTGGTGTCGCTAATTACATCCTTTAAAAGGTTTAGGTTCTCCCATAGACTCCTCCCAGGCACCCCACAGACTTGGTTTGTATGAATTATTTTATGGATTACGTTCTTTAAGCGGTTAGCACACAGTTTCGCCATTATTTTATAGTCGCAGTTCAGAAGGGTGATTGGTCTCCAGTTTTTTAGTTCCGACCGGTCTCCCTTTTTGAATAGCAGGGAGACATCACCCTTCTTCCATGAGCCTGGGAGGATTTTAGACTTAAAGACTTCAGTAAAAAGGGAGAACAAATCTTCTTTTAAAATACCATAAAAAGTAACATAAAATTCAATGGGTATACCATCCGGCCCAGGCACTTTACCTGTTTTAAAACTCTTGACGGTCTCTAAAATCTCCTGCTCTGAAATATTCTGCAATAAAAAAGACTGTGAGACAGGATCTAAAAAATTGGTGATCTCCTTTAACGAGTCATTCATAAAACATTCATCAATGTGTTTTACATTAAAAAGATCCGCATAAAACTCTTGCACCTTTTTTAAAATACCCTGTACATCATTCACTCCTTCAATGTTTTCTATTAACCTTCTATTTTCATGTATTTTCTTAAAAAAATACCTGGAGCAGGTCTCGTTTTCCTCAAGATGCTGTATTCGAGACCTAAAGATAATTTCTTTTCCTTTCTGCTCCAGGCACTTAGTTATTTCTTTTTTAAGATCATGTACCTCCTTCTCCACCTCCATCCCATGTGCTCTGAATTTGTACAGGGTTTGCAGACGAGTATTTAGGATATTATAAAATTCACGTTTTTCTTTAGCTTTCCTAACCCCAACACGGATAAAAAATTCTTTTATTTTTAGTTTCATTTTTTCCCACCAGATACTGGTGGGAGTGTTGGGGTCTTTTACTCGTCTGCATTCCTTGTAAAAGGTGATAAAATCTGATAAAACCTGCGGATCTTCTAAAAGGGACACGTTTAACTTCCAGGCATTCCTACCAGTTCTCCTTTTAAAATCACTTTTAACTTTAAAATACAATAATTTATGGTCAGAAAAAACATTGGTAAAAAGATCACAGTTAAAAGGCAGTACTTGATAAGAACAAAAAATAAAATCTATCCTGGAGCTACAGCTTGCATTGCTCCAGGTAACACCGTCTTCCTCTGGTACGTTAAAATTACATTTTTTAAAAACATCAGTGAGATTAAAATCTAAAATCAAGTTTTTTAACATAAAAGACGTCTTATCATAGTTCCTACTCACTGCGTTCGAAAAACGGCGTTCTCCCCTTAAAATACAATTAAAATCACCTGATAAAACAAGAGGACTAGAATTGTTAATAAAAAGGGGTAAAATCTCCAACATTTTTATTCTTTCATTCTTATCAGGAGAACCATAAAAATTTAAAAACTGCCATTTAATACCATTAATAAAAGCGCTGACCAATAAAATTCTGCCTGGTAAAATTTCGTTAAAACTCTCAATTAAAACGTTCCCTTTAAAAAGTATGGCGACCCCTGCTGATCTGGACTCATTTGATCCAGACCAGACTGATGGACCGTGCACCCAATCATCTTCATATTCTTTATAATTTAATCTGTGCGGGATGCCACATTCCTGCAGGAAAAGGACGGAAGCAGCAAAAACCGACAAGTAATTAAATAGGGCAACCCTTCTTACTCTGGCGCTCACACTTCTCACGTTCAAGGACAGACCGGACAACTCAGCCATGGGAATGTACAAGAAAACGTCTTACACCTCTGATTCCCCCTCCGAAGCCTCATACCCCCCAAAATCTGACTCAACTGTACGCATAGAGGAGGCAGGAGAGGAGGCACCATCACTCAGCCGACCCCCCTCCTCCATCATGATTGAGGCATAGTTGTTCTCGGGCATCCTGGCAATCAGGGCTCCAGACTCATTGGGTTCTTCCACCTCTTGCCCCTCCATAGGGGTCGGGTGTTCACTTAGCTCCGTCTCTGGTACCTCAGAGACGGTCACCCCTGAAACCTCCTCCTGGCAGGGAGGAGGGGGGGTATCCCCTATGGGGACCTGTGGAGGAACGTCACTTGGGTTCCCTGCATCCGCAGGTACTTCCATCGGCTCCCCCTGGACCGCCTCCGAATAGAGTCTTCTGGAGCCCCTCCGCCTTTTAACCTTCACCTCTCCACCCGGATCATCGCTCTCAGGGGGACCCTGAGCCAGAGGTTGCTGAGGAGCGGATTCGGCCGCCGTCCGCTCCTCTCTTAACCCAGCATGCTCCTGGGGGCCAGTTTTTTCACCACTTGCACGTTTTTTGGCCATCCTCTGCTCTTTAGGGTCCCCTCCTTTTGCCTGAGGGGGGTCTTTCTCCTTCTCCATCTCACCGCTTACCTCTTGTGGGGGGGTAATCACTGGCTCTGCTTGCCTCGGCTGATGTCCCGGTTGCTGTCCTTGCTGCCTCCAGGGTTGCCACTGCTGCTCCGTCCTATGTCTGTGGGGACAAGAGGAGAAAAGGTGACCGAATTGTTGACAGAAATTGCACCTCCCTCCTCTTGTGCATTTCTCTGTCTCGTGCTGTGTGCTACCACATTTTTTGCATGTACTTTCACAGTTTTCTTTTGTGTGTCCATATCTGTGACACTTCCTGCAGTAGCTTGGCATCCCCGCATAAAAGAGGTCGCCACACATATTATTTATTTTAAAACGAGCTGGTGGTAGTTGTATTCCCCCTGGCAATCTGTCATCTTTTTCGCATGTAACCTGAAATCTCCACTTAGATGTCCAGATGCCACAGCTGTTCATGATTTTTCCTCTGCACTCAACCTTACTAAAATAGACTTGTAAAAACAACTCAACATCGTGTAGGTTGGCGAAAGGGGAATACATCTTTACTACCACCAGCTTAATATCGTCTAGAACGTGCTCAATAATCCGGACACCCTGAAGCTTTTTGTCTTTACTCGCAGCAGCTCTGGTAACAAAATCTCTGTGGATGCCATTTTGTGTGAACGTCACATCAAAAATTTTACGCTTCGGGTAGTCCTGGATTGCCAATATCTCGCCCTTCTGTATTCCGAAAACTCCTCCGAGCACGTCCTCTACTACGAATTTCAAATCGTCCGCCCTTTTGGTATCATCCGTGAGAATGACTCTCACGGTGTTTTTGATCCTTGCGTATGCCGGCACAGAACCTGGATCCGGATCATCATCCATGGTTCTAACCTCTCTCCACCCGAAGGTCTTGAGAGGCGATCGCTACTCGTTACCCTGGGACTAGGCCCTCTCCCCAATAGCAACAAGTGGGTGAAGCCCAGGCAATAAACCTGGGCGATCCCACAAGGCCGAGGAGAGGGGTACCCGAGTACCTTCTGACCAGATCTCCTGTATTACTACACTTGATCTTAGCCAAAAGGCCGAGAAGCGATAACCGTGAAAGGGGCGGGCCCAACAAGGTCCCCTTCATGGGCACTATCACTGCTTGCTGTCAGGGAGGCTGCCAGACAATTTTCCATGCACACTCTGGGCTGGGGGGCAGTCAACCACCAGTACACACAGCAGAACCTAAACCCATACCATTATTGCTAAGCAGCAAGACAGGGGCCCATTGCACTCCCACGGGGCCTTTTTAAATGCAATCCATAACCCGGATTTGCCAGGAACCCTTCTTACTCCTCCTACTTGCATGTGACACTGGGCTTAGGATCTGCATAGGAAACACACACACAAGCACACACCTACCTTTGTTGCCTGCAGATGCCTCCTTGGCTGTCCCCAAACGGTATCAAACCAACACCCACGGGAAGCTGTAAGCATAGAGGACATGCCTGCACCCCATTGGACTTACCTGTGTGGGTTAAATCCGGGTTATTTGACAACCTATGGCGGTGATGGTTCTGCTCAGGCAGAGCAGTGCTGATGCTCCTCATAAAGCTGTCGCTGCTGTGAAGGTTCTAGGTGACATCACAAATCCCTATGGTTACATACACAACAAAGCTGGGTTGTTGTTGTTTACACTCTGCAAGGCCTGTGGAAGTCAGTGACATCATAGCACTGTAGTTCTGAGGGTTCTAGATGGATGCAACAATCTCCTGTTGCTTCTATGAAGGCCATAATAGACGACATCACCAAACAGCTCCATAGTCACATACACAGCAAAGGAGAGATGTTGTTTACACCTAGTGATGTCAGTGGTATTGAGTGACATCACAGCACAGTGCTAAGGCTCCTGGGCCTGGACACAGCAGCGGCTGCAATATCTCAACGGAGAATACGTTTATATATATGTGTGTGTGTGCGCGTATATATATATATATATATATATATATATATATATATATATTTCTCCGCCGAAATCACTTTTAAACCCATTTCCACCTTTTTTTCCCTTCTCTTCCTCTTACTTTTTTTTCACGTTTTTTTACGTTTTTCTCCTTTTCGCCTCTTTTCTGGGCGTATTATTCTTCTTTTTCTTCTTTTTTTTCGTCTAATGCATACCCCATCAGTGCAGCAATGCTTATTCAATACCGCCAGCAGATGGAGACACTGGGGGATAATTTTCTAAGGATTTATACTGATTTTTCCTGTCTGAATTTGTCGCACAGAAAGTTGCAGGCCAAATATGTGTGACATTTCTGCGACTTTAGCTTCTAGAGCATTTTTACAACATTATACATAGGTGCTGAATACATAAAAAGCGACTGTTCAGCGACAGACAAGTCGCATCGGCTGAAAGTAGGCCAGAATGTCAGTCCATGTTGGAGCAGGTTTAGATACAGTCTAAAGTATAGATCTCAAAGTCTGTGCACAGAATTTAGCAAGGGCCTCGCACCTTCTGATGCATCAGGTAGGTGCACAATAGCATAGCCTAACCCTCTGTACTTTGGTCTATATTGATGCGGGACATAGACAGCCAGCTGATGACCAATCCATTAGTGCAATGGATGGCTGGAAGCATTTGTCTTTGCCTTTGCAATACCACAGAAGCAATGCATGGTCAATGTACAGCAATGACACACCTGTGTGAACAGCCAGGAGACCCCCCCCCCCCCATGTTATGTTACATAGTTACATAGTTAGTACGGTCGAAAAAAGACATATGTCCATCAAGTTCAACCAGGGAATTAAGGGGTAGGGGTGTGGCGCGATATTGGGGAAGGGATGAGATTTTATATTTCTTCATAAGCATTAATCTTATTTTGTCAATTAGGAACATTCAGCACCCACCCGCTATCAAGGCAGCTGCCTATCATGTCATGCCCTACCTGCACAGGTGTGCTGGCTACTCAAATGATCCAATTAAGGAGGCCATTTAGTCAGCAGCAGCAGAAGTCCTGTGCCTGGACGCTCCAACAGCGGCCAGACACAAGCAGAAGCAGCAGAAGCAGCAGCAGCAGCACCACCTTTTGTTTTTTGGCTGCAGCAGCAAGGCCCACAGGGCTGGCTAGCTGGCTAGCCAGCAAGCAGGTAGCAATGAAAGTAGGAATCTTTCTTTTTAACCCTGTAAGGGGGTGGTGCACTGTACCCGAAGATACTGCCATATCGGGTCAATGCATAGGGCGACGGAAGCAAGCTTCGAAATCGGCCCCCGTTCTCAAAAATCCATTTAATATATGGTCCCCAGATAGGGGACGTATCAGATATTAAACTGATAAGAACAGATTTTTTTTTTTTTTTTTTTTTTTTTCCTCAGTTACAGACTATTGTTTGGACGATCATCAGGTCACCTACCAAGACTCGTCACTTAAAACAATATCTGAAAAAACATCATACGGAAAAAACTAACTAAGGGAACCGAGTGCCAAGAAAAAGTGACCAAACAACAAAACAAAAAAACATGTCAAAAACAATCACAGAAATTGGTCAAAAACTTACAGCTTTCTCCTTTACGTACTTCTTATAAATTTTTCCATCGTGTATGCATCCAGATTTTCTCCGCTTCTTCTTCACCAATTCTCTTTTTGTCCAGTAGAAAGATAGTAAAAATCCTTCCTAAAAACAATCTTTTCAATTCCCTCGGAGAAATAACAACATTTTTAAAAACAAGCAAATTGCGTGAGTCCCATAAAACCTCTTTAAAAACAGAAAAAAGAATCCAATTAGTACGTGTATCTTCCTTTTTACTAAGATCTTGACCAATAAAAACTTTCTCAAAAGAAAAACTGTTATATCCAGTGAGTTGGATTAAAAACTTCTTTAAAAACATAAAAAATTCTTTTGCATAAAAACAGTCCCAATAAAGGTGCACTAAGTCTTCTCTACCTCCACAACCCTCTCTTGGGCATCTGTCACTTATTCTCAAACCTCTTCCATTTAAAAAAGATCGGGTTGGGAGGCAGCCATGAAAGGACATCCAACTAACGTCTTTTTGTCTGTTTGATAGTCCAATAACTTTAAAAAACTTCCAAATCTTCACAGACTGAGCATTAGTGCAGAATGGTACTTCATATAATCTCTCATTTTTCCTTATTTCTTGTTCTATTTTCTTTTTATCAGGTTCACCTAAAGAGCTCAAACCAAATTGATCATTGAAAGACCTGAGGAGCACATAGAAGGTAGGTATCACATGTGCTATGGGTCTCCTCAAATCCCTCTCACACCAGCCCCATTTGGAAAACAACCATCCTGCAAGGTATTTACTCATGTCTGCCGCCCTATTATTGCACTGTATCAATTTAAAAATTAAAAGAAAATAGTGCACCTTTAAAAACAGATCAATGTTTGGAAAGTTATATCCGCCCAAATTCATACTCTTCATCACTTCTTCTCTTCTCATTTTCTCCATCTTAGACCCCCAGAAGAACACAAAAAGCTTCCTTGTGACTCTCCTAGTCCATAACTTCCCTGGAGGAAGCACCATAGCCGTATACAAGAGAAGCGGTAGGATTACAGACTTAATGATAAGAACTTTCCCTTTAAGTGACAAGTTCCTTAACCTCCAGAAGGATAGCTTCTTCTCAATTTTACTGTCCAAATTCTCATAACTTTTCTTTCCTTTGAGGTCTTTATCAAATATCACTCCTAGCACTTCAATGTCTTCTTTTTCCTTAACACCATCCACTACTATATTCTCTTGGTTCCCAAAACTGCATAATTGGCACTTCCCCCAGTTCACATTCATCCCAGCCACACAACAAAAAATCCTCACATGCAAATTTACTCTGTTGAGATCTGCTTGGGATGTACAAGTAAAAACCACATCGTCCATATAACTTAAAACCTTTAACTTACTACCATCACTACCTGGAATAAAAACACCACTCACACATTTATCTTTCTGCACATTCTTCAACAGGCCCTCTATAACGCATATAAACAGAATTGGGGAGAGTGGGCATCCCTGTCTGACTCCAGACAAGACATTAAAAGCAGGCCCCACATGCCCATTTACTAAAATCTGACTTGTCACCCCATGATAAAAACTCATAATAACAGATAATAACTTTTCTGGAATACCTAAGTGTTTTAGAGCAATGAACATAAAATCATGTGCAACCTTATCATAAGCCTTTTCGAAATCTATGGACTCAACAAACAGTGCATTCTTGTTAAAGTTACTGTAATAAATAGAGTCTCTTAAAAGCAATAAATTATCTGTTATTTTTCTTTTCGGTACTGCACAAACTTGGTATTCTCCCACAAGGTGGTCCACTACATCACTCAGTCTATTAGCCACAATCTTAGCAATTATCTTGTAGTCACAATTTAATAAAGTTATAGGTCTCCAATTTTTAAGATCTCTGCCATCACCTTTTTTATGAATTAATGTTATGACCCCTTTCTTCATAGATTCAGCTAAAACACCTGAGTTAAAAACATATTGCACCACCCGTGTAAACTCTTTACTTAAAATATTCCAGAACGCGGAATAAAACTCAGCGGGGAGACCATCACAGCCTGGTGTCTTCCCTTTGGCCATCTTATCCAGGGCCTGCTTGATCTCCCCTTCACTAACATCATCAATCAAAAAATCTACTTTTTCAACAGGAACATTATTCTCCAAAATATTACAATAATCATTCATCTCCGTCTCACTGGCTCTGCTCTTATTACTAAAGAGTGTCTCATAAAATCTGCCAATCTCCTTCACCATCTCCTCTCCAAAAACTTCCCCCGTAGGGGTAAAAACAGATTTAAAAACACCTTTAGCATTAAAACATTTTTTAAAGAAATACCGTGTACACTGCTCATTTTCTTCTAGGTGCTGCACTTTAGACTTATATACAATATTCCTTCCCTTTTCCAACAACCTTTTTTTCATCTCCCCCTTCACCTTAACAATCTCATCCTCCACCTCCACACCAACACGTTTAAACTTATAGAGAGTCTCTAACCGGGATACAAGCCTTTCATCACTCCTCCTCTTCTCTTGTGCTCTCTTTATGCAAAACATCTTAAAGAAATTAGAAAACTCTCCTTTAGCCCATTCCCACCACACTAAGACATTACTAAAATCAGGTTGTTTAGAAACACAGGATAAAAACACATGATTAAAACCAGCCATTACTTCCTCATCTTCCAATAGACTTACATTTAATTTCCAGAGCCCCCTCCCAAAATGAAGGGACTCTGTGACACTTATCTCAGCCGACACCATCTTGTGGTCTGAGAAAGTTGACATCATTTGATTGCACCGGACCACCTTAATCCCATCAGAGACCAGGATGTAATCGATCCGGGATTTACAGCGGCCACTATCTGATATGTACGTATATCTTTCATCAGTGCTAACCATCAGTCCAACATCAGTAAAATGCAAGTCTTGAATAATTTGATTTAAAACATTGGAAGTAATATCAGTTCTAACCTCAGCAGAGCTCTCACGATCATTGACGGATCTAATGCAGTTAAAATCGCCAACAATAATAGTATCTTCACGACCAGGGATAAAAAACTTAAGGGACTCTAAAAAAGACAAACGTGCTTGTTTTTCTGCTGGAGCATACACATTAAAAATTCTCATCCTCTGGCCCAAAACCTCAAAAATTAAAACCATACAACGACCAGGTACTAAAGTTTGGCAATTTAAAACTTTAATGTCCCTGTTTCGCAATAAAATCCCAACACCTTCATTTTTGTTTTCTGCACATGTGGACCAGAAGGACTGCCCACACTTCCACTCATTTGCATAAGGTGCTGACTTTATTGCACACTCCTGTAAACATATCACATCACTTCTAACATTCTCAAGAATATCAAAAATTGCAGCTCTCCTAATTTCAGACTCAATACTTCTTACATTAATAGTTGTTACAACCAAAGTCATAATAACTAGGAAAAGAAAACCAAATGCTTTAAAATCCATCTTAACTTAGAAATTAACATTTTGGCCTTCAACTTTCCTATGTAAACTTGCAAAACAATCAGGCGACCCTATGTTAGAGTCCCTGTCTATTTCATTATCACTACCAAGAACAAGGGCTTCCTGATCCTCAGACCAGCTCCCTGTCTTACACCTTTTATTCACAACCTGCACATCCTCATCTTCCTCCTCCTCTTCTTCCTTACTGCGAGAAACTCTCTGACCAGGTGTTAGAGATCTCTGAGATGACCCAACAACCTCCATTCCCTCCTCCTCCCCCACAATTGGGTTTGGACATTCAATATCATCCATAGCCTCTTCACTAGAAAGAACATCACCATACACTGTCTCAATTTTCTCCACCACTTTCACTTTTTTTGCTTTTTTCTTTTTCACCAAGGTAAATTCACCTCCCACACCTGTCTCCTCACCAGTCACAGCAGTGGAAACACCCTCCTCCCCTGACCTCTCCTGAGTGCTAATGTGCTCCACTATCACAGAACTTTCCTCAGCCACCTGTGCCACATTAACACTCACACTCACACTCTCACCAACTCCAGGAACAAACCTCCCTCCCCCTTTTTCTCTTTGTTCTCCTCTATTCCCAGCTGCATCAGCATAACTTCTCTTCTTTTTATACCACATATCACAGCCTCTTGCCAAATGTTCCTCACTTCCACAGATATCACATGTCTTCTTCTCTGTACAAATACTTGCTTCATGACCAGTTTTCCCACAATTTCTGCAACATTCTCCTTTCTCAGGGCAATAATCCTGCACATGGCCATAGGCATGGCACTTTCTACAATATTGCAACTGGCCTTCATAAAAGCAGAAACCTCTCTCTCCTCCGATAGAAAACACCTGTGGTATGCTCTTCCTTCCATCTTGCATTCCTTCATCTTTTTTAAATTTTACAATAAACTTTCTCTTACAATTAAAGTACCCAAACTTGTTCTTAAGTCTTCCTATAAATTTCACTTCCTCGCAATACCGGAACAAAAAGTTTGTAACCATTTCATCAGAAACCTTAGGATTATACATGTGGACAATTACTACCTTTGTTGTATTCATAAATAATGGTTCCACTTTAATCTTCTTCATTATAGCAGGCTCACTTTTCCTCTTCATTTCTTCAAGATCCATATAGACTTTCTGGCAAATCTCAGAACCACAAAAAGTAATATCATAAATTCCTTGCCTAGGAAAATCCTGTATAGCCAATACATTCCATACCTGTAGGTAATCAAGCTTGCGAAGAATCTCCACAACGATTTGGTCAAGTCCGATCGTCCCCCGGTGCTCGCCAGGAACGTAGATCCGCACCGTGTCCTCAAGTCCACGCGCCTTCTCGCTCATTTTTGCAGGTAAAACCCACGATCGCAGCTCAGCAACAATCCAGGGCCCCCCGTAAAGAGGGCCCCGATCACCACTCCTTTCAACCCAAACCACGCACAGAAATCCACACGTGATCTTAGCCAAAAGGCCGAGAAGCGATAACCGTGAAAGGGGCGGGCCCAACAAGGTCCCCTTCATGGGCACTATCACTGCTTGCTGTCAGGGAGGCTGCCAGACAATTTTCCATGCACACTCTGGGCTGGGGGGCAGTCAACCACCAGTACACACAGCAGAACCTAAACCCATACCATTATTGCTAAGCAGCAAGACAGGGGCCCATTGCACTCCCACGGGGCCTTTTTAAATGCAATCCATAACCCGGATTTGCCAGGAACCCTTCTTACTCCTCCTACTTGCATGTGACACTGGGCTTAGGATCTGCATAGGAAACACACACACAAGCACACACCTACCTTTGTTGCCTGCAGATGCCTCCTTGGCTGTCCCCAAACGGTATCAAACCAACACCCACGGGAAGCTGTAAGCATAGAGGACATGCCTGCACCCCATTGGACTTACCTGTGTGGGTTAAATCCGGGTTATTTGACAACCTATGGCGGTGATGGTTCTGCTCAGGCAGAGCAGTGCTGATGCTCCTCATAAAGCTGTCGCTGCTGTGAAGGTTCTAGGTGACATCACAAATCCCTATGGTTACATACACAACAAAGCTGGGTTGTTGTTGTTTACACTCTGCAAGGCCTGTGGAAGTCAGTGACATCATAGCACTGTAGTTCTGAGGGTTCTAGATGGATGCAACAATCTCCTGTTGCTTCTATGAAGGCCATAATAGACGACATCACCAAACAGCTCCATAGTCACATACACAGCAAAGGAGAGATGTTGTTTACACCTAGTGATGTCAGTGGTATTGAGTGACATCACAGCACAGTGCTAAGGCTCCTGGGCCTGGACACAGCAGCGGCTGCAATATCTCAACGGAGAATACGTTTATATATATGTGTGTGTGTGCGCGTATATATATATATATATATATATATATATATATATATATTTCTCCGCCGAAATCACTTTTAAACCCATTTCCACCTTTTTTTCCCTTCTCTTCCTCTTACTTTTTTTTCACGTTTTTTTACGTTTTTCTCCTTTTCGCCTCTTTTCTGGGCGTATTATTCTTCTTTTTCTTCTTTTTTTTCGTCTAATGCATACCCCATCAGTGCAGCAATGCTTATTCAATACCGCCAGCAGATGGAGACACTGGGGGATAATTTTCTAAGGATTTATACTGATTTTTCCTGTCTGAATTTGTCGCACAGAAAGTTGCAGGCCAAATATGTGTGACATTTCTGCGACTTTAGCTTCTAGAGCATTTTTACAACATTATACATAGGTGCTGAATACATAAAAAGCGACTGTTCAGCGACAGACAAGTCGCATCGGCTGAAAGTAGGCCAGAATGTCAGTCCATGTTGGAGCAGGTTTAGATACAGTCTAAAGTATAGATCTCAAAGTCTGTGCACAGAATTTAGCAAGGGCCTCGCACCTTCTGATGCATCAGGTAGGTGCACAATAGCATAGCCTAACCCTCTGTACTTTGGTCTATATTGATGCGGGACATAGACAGCCAGCTGATGACCAATCCATTAGTGCAATGGATGGCTGGAAGCATTTGTCTTTGCCTTTGCAATACCACAGAAGCAATGCATGGTCAATGTACAGCAATGACACACCTGTGTGAACAGCCAGGAGACCCCCCCCCCCCCCCATGTTATGTTACATAGTTACATAGTTAGTACGGTCGAAAAAAGACATATGTCCATCAAGTTCAACCAGGGAATTAAGGGGTAGGGGTGTGGCGCGATATTGGGGAAGGGATGAGATTTTATATTTCTTCATAAGCATTAATCTTATTTTGTCAATTAGGAACATTCAGCACCCACCCGCTATCAAGGCAGCTGCCTATCATGTCATGCCCTACCTGCACAGGTGTGCTGGCTACTCAAATGATCCAATTAAGGAGGCCATTTAGTCAGCAGCAGCAGAAGTCCTGTGCCTGGACGCTCCAACAGCGGCCAGACACAAGCAGAAGCAGCAGAAGCAGCAGCAGCAGCACCACCTTTTGTTTTTTGGCTGCAGCAGCAAGGCCCACAGGGCTGGTTAGCTGGCTAGCCAGCAAGCAGGTAGCAATGAAAGTAGGAATCTTTCTTTTTAACCCTGTAAGGGGGTGGTGCACTGTACCCGAAGATACTGCCATATCGGGTCAATGCATAGGGCGACGGAAGCAAGCTTCGAAATCGGCCCCCGTTCTCAAAAATCCATTTAATATATGGTCCCCAGATAGGGGACGTATCAGATATTAAACTGATAAGAACAGATTTTTTTTTTTTTTTTTTTTTTTTTTTTATCTAAAGCCGAGGAACGTGCTTTCGATTCACCCAAAGTGCAAGAAAAAGTGCAAACGTGTTACACTAAAAAAAACGTGCACAAAGGATGCGGTCTATCGCAAGCCCTTCTCCGATAGGAGAGAGGCCCCCCAACAAACCTTACCCTTCGCCTCCGGACCAAAAGGTACCTGCGAGGTTCCAGGTTCGATGTCCCTTTTCGCCGAAGCTACTAGGGGACCACAAATGCTCCCGGCATCCCCCTTGGCGTTAGCCAAGGTATCTGCCCGCAGAGCCGATTACGGTAGGTACCCTGCCAAAGCAGGAGTACCCGGGGTGTTTGCAGGGAGGTGCGGAACCTAATGGCCACACACACCTCCCCTAGACCGCCAGGAGGGACACCCAGAAGGGCTACCGCATCCTGACAAATCCTGTGAACACACAACACGCAAAAAGTGACACAGTGAGACAAAAAATAAATAAATAAGTGAATGTGTGCAGATATACTGCCCGGACATCCGGCCGGATCTATAAAAATTTCTCTGATCCTAGCCAGAAGGCCGGGAATCAAGAGGTGAGTGCCACAAGGTGAAGAGATTATGGTGCCCGTGCTTCAACTCAGTGAGTCTATTCTCCCAGTGAGTTTCGGCACCTCGGGGTCACCACTCCCCGAGGCACAAAAGTACCTCGGCTCTAGACCCTCTCAGCCTCATGGCGAGACCCGAAGGGAACAGGTCACATCGGGGCAGCCGTCGAGCTGATTCCTCAGAACCAGCCCCGGAAAGCCCTGGTACACCTGCATCCTCCATGCAGCACCCATCCCCACCAGCATGAAAACTGATAAGAACAGATACTACACTTGATCTTAGCCAAAAGGCCGAGAAGCGATAACCGTGAAAGGGGCGGGCCCAACAAGGTCCCCTTCATGGGCACTATCACTGCTTGCTGTCAGGGAGGCTGCCAGACAATTTTCCATGCACACTCTGGGCTGGGGGGCAGTCAACCACCAGTACACACAGCAGAACCTAAACCCATACCATTATTGCTAAGCAGCAAGACAGGGGCCCATTGCACTCCCACGGGGCCTTTTTAAATGCAATCCATAACCCGGATTTGCCAGGAACCCTTCTTACTCCTCCTACTTGCATGTGACACTGGGCTTAGGATCTGCATAGGAAACACACACACAAGCACACACCTACCTTTGTTGCCTGCAGATGCCTCCTTGGCTGTCCCCAAACGGTATCAAACCAACACCCACGGGAAGCTGTAAGCATAGAGGACATGCCTGCACCCCATTGGACTTACCTGTGTGGGTTAAATCCGGGTTATTTGACAACCTATGGCGGTGATGGTTCTGCTCAGGCAGAGCAGTGCTGATGCTCCTCATAAAGCTGTCGCTGCTGTGAAGGTTCTAGGTGACATCACAAATCCCTATGGTTACATACACAACAAAGCTGGGTTGTTGTTGTTTACACTCTGCAAGGCCTGTGGAAGTCAGTGACATCATAGCACTGTAGTTCTGAGGGTTCTAGATGGATGCAACAATCTCCTGTTGCTTCTATGAAGGCCATAATAGACGACATCACCAAACAGCTCCATAGTCACATACACAGCAAAGGAGAGATGTTGTTTACACCTAGTGATGTCAGTGGTATTGAGTGACATCACAGCACAGTGCTAAGGCTCCTGGGCCTGGACACAGCAGCGGCTGCAATATCTCAACGGAGAATACGTTTATATATATGTGTGTGTGTGCGCGTATATATATATATATATATATATATATATATATATATATATTTCTCCGCCGAAATCACTTTTAAACCCATTTCCACCTTTTTTTCCCTTCTCTTCCTCTTACTTTTTTTTCACGTTTTTTTACGTTTTTCTCCTTTTCGCCTCTTTTCTGGGCGTATTATTCTTCTTTTTCTTCTTTTTTTTCGTCTAATGCATACCCCATCAGTGCAGCAATGCTTATTCAATACCGCCAGCAGATGGAGACACTGGGGGATAATTTTCTAAGGATTTATACTGATTTTTCCTGTCTGAATTTGTCGCACAGAAAGTTGCAGGCCAAATATGTGTGACATTTCTGCGACTTTAGCTTCTAGAGCATTTTTACAACATTATACATAGGTGCTGAATACATAAAAAGCGACTGTTCAGCGACAGACAAGTCGCATCGGCTGAAAGTAGGCCAGAATGTCAGTCCATGTTGGAGCAGGTTTAGATACAGTCTAAAGTATAGATCTCAAAGTCTGTGCACAGAATTTAGCAAGGGCCTCGCACCTTCTGATGCATCAGGTAGGTGCACAATAGCATAGCCTAACCCTCTGTACTTTGGTCTATATTGATGCGGGACATAGACAGCCAGCTGATGACCAATCCATTAGTGCAATGGATGGCTGGAAGCATTTGTCTTTGCCTTTGCAATACCACAGAAGCAATGCATGGTCAATGTACAGCAATGACACACCTGTGTGAACAGCCAGGAGACCCCCCCCCCCCCATGTTATGTTACATAGTTACATAGTTAGTACGGTCGAAAAAAGACATATGTCCATCAAGTTCAACCAGGGAATTAAGGGGTAGGGGTGTGGCGCGATATTGGGGAAGGGATGAGATTTTATATTTCTTCATAAGCATTAATCTTATTTTGTCAATTAGGAACATTCAGCACCCACCCGCTATCAAGGCAGCTGCCTATCATGTCATGCCCTACCTGCACAGGTGTGCTGGCTACTCAAATGATCCAATTAAGGAGGCCATTTAGTCAGCAGCAGCAGAAGTCCTGTGCCTGGACGCTCCAACAGCGGCCAGACACAAGCAGAAGCAGCAGAAGCAGCAGCAGCAGCACCACCTTTTGTTTTTTGGCTGCAGCAGCAAGGCCCACAGGGCTGGCTAGCTGGCTAGCCAGCAAGCAGGTAGCAATGAAAGTAGGAATCTTTCTTTTTAACCCTGTAAGGGGGGGGTGCACTGTACCCGAAGATACTGCCATATCGGGTCAATGCATAGGGCGACGGAAGCAAGCTTCGAAATCGGCCCCCGTTCTCAAAAATCCATTTAATATATGGTCCCCAGATAGGGGACGTATCAGATATTAAACTGATAAGAACAGATACTACACTTGATCTTAGCCAAAAGGCCGAGAAGCGATAACCGTGAAAGGGGCGGGCCCAACAAGGTCCCCTTCATGGGCACTATCACTGCTTGCTGTCAGGGAGGCTGCCAGACAATTTTCCATGCACACTCTGGGCTGGGGGGCAGTCAACCACCAGTACACACAGCAGAACCTAAACCCATACCATTATTGCTAAGCAGCAAGACAATGGCCCATTGCACTCCCACGGGGCCTTTTTAAATGCAATCCATAACCCGGATTTGCCAGGAACCCTTCTTACTCCTCCTACTTGCATGTGACACTGGGCTTAGGATCTGCATAGGAAACACACACACAAGCACACACCTACCTTTGTTGCCTGCAGATGCCTCCTTGGCTGTCCCCAAACGGTATCAAACCAACACCCACGGGAAGCTGTAAGCATAGAGGACATGCCTGCACCCCATTGGACTTACCTGTGTGGGTTAAATCCGGGTTATTTGACAACCTATGGCGGTGATGGTTCTGCTCAGGCAGAGCAGTGCTGATGCTCCTCATAAAGCTGTCGCTGCTGTGAAGGTTCTAGGTGACATCACAAATCCCTATGGTTACATACACAACAAAGCTGGGTTGTTGTTGTTTACACTCTGCAAGGCCTGTGGAAGTCAGTGACATCATAGCACTGTAGTTCTGAGGGTTCTAGATGGATGCAACAATCTCCTGTTGCTTCTATGAAGGCCATAATAGACGACATCACCAAACAGCTCCATAGTCACATACACAGCAAAGGAGAGATGTTGTTTACACCTAGTGATGTCAGTGGTATTGAGTGACATCACAGCACAGTGCTAAGGCTCCTGGGCCTGGACACAGCAGCGGCTGCAATATCTCAACGGAGAATACGTTTATATATATGTGTGTGTGTGCGCGTATATATATATATATATATATATATATATATATATATATATTTCTCCGCCGAAATCACTTTTAAACCCATTTCCACCTTTTTTTCCCTTCTCTTCCTCTTACTTTTTTTTCACGTTTTTTTACGTTTTTCTCCTTTTCGCCTCTTTTCTGGGCGTATTATTCTTCTTTTTCTTCTTTTTTTTCGTCTAATGCATACCCCATCAGTGCAGCAATGCTTATTCAATACCGCCAGCAGATGGAGACACTGGGGGATAATTTTCTAAGGATTTATACTGATTTTTCCTGTCTGAATTTGTCGCACAGAAAGTTGCAGGCCAAATATGTGTGACATTTCTGCGACTTTAGCTTCTAGAGCATTTTTACAACATTATACATAGGTGCTGAATACATAAAAAGCGACTGTTCAGCGACAGACAAGTCGCATCGGCTGAAAGTAGGCCAGAATGTCAGTCCATGTTGGAGCAGGTTTAGATACAGTCTAAAGTATAGATCTCAAAGTCTGTGCACAGAATTTAGCAAGGGCCTCGCACCTTCTGATGCATCAGGTAGGTGCACAATAGCATAGCCTAACCCTCTGTACTTTGGTCTATATTGATGCGGGACATAGACAGCCAGCTGATGACCAATCCATTAGTGCAATGGATGGCTGGAAGCATTTGTCTTTGCCTTTGCAATACCACAGAAGCAATGCATGGTCAATGTACAGCAATGACACACCTGTGTGAACAGCCAGGAGACCCCCCCCCCCCATGTTATGTTACATAGTTACATAGTTAGTACGGTCGAAAAAAGACATATGTCCATCAAGTTCAACCAGGGAATTAAGGGGTAGGGGTGTGGCGCGATATTGGGGAAGGGATGAGATTTTATATTTCTTCATAAGCATTAATCTTATTTTGTCAATTAGGAACATTCAGCACCCACCCGCTATCAAGGCAGCTGCCTATCATGTCATGCCCTACCTGCACAGGTGTGCTGGCTACTCAAATGATCCAATTAAGGAGGCCATTTAGTCAGCAGCAGCAGAAGTCCTGTGCCTGGACGCTCCAACAGCGGCCAGACACAAGCAGAAGCAGCAGAAGCAGCAGCAGCAGCACCACCTTTTGTTTTTTGGCTGCAGCAGCAAGGCCCACAGGGCTGGCTAGCTGGCTAGCCAGCAAGCAGGTAGCAATGAAAGTAGGAATCTTTCTTTTTAACCCTGTAAGGGGGTGGTGCACTGTACCCGAAGATACTGCCATATCGGGTCAATGCATAGGGCGACGGAAGCAAGCTTCGAAATCGGCCCCCGTTCTCAAAAATCCATTTAATATATGGTCCCCAGATAGGGGACGTATCAGATATTAAACTGATAAGAACAGATTTTAACTTGACTACCCTTACGGGGGCAACTTTATTAAAAATTAAATAATGTTAACAAAGTTGTGCAAATATGTCAATAAATACAGTTACATATAAATAACATATTTACAACATATTAAAACATAAAATGGGCACTTGGTGGCTTTACAAGATAGAATTCCATTCTTTTAAAAACCATTTTCTAGATAAAAGCGGAAATCTCTTCTTGTCTAAAAGATAGTACTGGTACATTTCATAAAAACAGATAGATAAAATGTCCTTCACAGATAAAACCTCATGCTTGAACAATAAAATATTCCTGGCCTTCCACAGAGCTGCCTTCACACAGTTTATGATCTTCCATGCAATAGTCTCTTGAGTCCGTGTTGGGCATTCCAGGCAACCATAAAAAACCACTGCAATATTTAAGTCTTTTAGTCCAGTTATCCTTTTTACCAGAGGGAGTATCTTTGTCCATATTTTCTGCGAGTAAAAACAAGTCCATATTAGATGGTGCACGGTCTCCTCTTGGCGGCATCCCTCCCTCGGGCAGGTTGCAGAGTTGGATAATCCTCTTCGGTGCTGGAATGCCCGGCATGGAAGACACTCGTGTGCGCAGCTCCAGGCCAGGTCCTTCTGTGAATTAAAAAGATAATTAATACTCAACATCTTCCAAATCTGTATACACTTCTGTTCGTTAAAATTTTTGATGGGAGTCACGGTACTGGTTTCTTTTATTTCCTTTAGTAGTTTTTTGCTATTGCACAGATCCTGAACACTTTTACCTTTAAAATTATATAAGTTTAAAATTTTTCCTAAAATCATGTATTGAGGGGGTAAATTCAAAGAATAAGGGCAACTTAAAACTGTAGAAAACCAGCCGTTCCTCCGCATAAAATAACCAGTATTAAAACGAACAAAATAAGACCAGTAGCTATCTTTAAAAACAGTAGTAAAACACATGCTAAAAAACTTTATTAAAAGGAAAGCTTTAAAATCTGGAAAATCCTTACCGCCCCTGGAGTTCGGTTTTATCACAATTTGTCTCTTTAATTTTTCGCTCTTAGAACTCCAAAAGAAAGTAAAACAAGCTTTTGTTATTTTCTTTAGAACCATTTCGGGGGGTGGGAAAACCAGACTTAAATACAATAAAATAGGTAAAAGCACCATTTTTGTAATTAAAACCTTCCCTTCCATTGTAAGTTCTCGCATGTTCCACATACATATTTTCTTATTTATTTTTTGAGCCACCAAGTCCCAGCTATTAAAACCATTATTAGACTCGTCAAAGGAGACACCTAAAATCTGCACCGACTCAGACACAGGGACGGGCACATCATACAAAGGCATTCCGCCTATGTTTAAAATGTTACTTTTGTTAAAATTGACTTTAAAACCGGAGGCACAATTAAAATATTGAATCTGTTTTAGCGTCTTCTGAAGCGATGGGGTGTCCCTGCAAAACACCGCAACATCGTCCATGTACCCCACTACCTTCGCCTCTAGTCCCCCTCCTCCTGGCAGGGGGACTCCATGGATCTGCTTATCCTTTCGTATTGTACATAAAAGAGGCTCTATTGCGCAAATGAAGAGTAGTGGGGACAAGGGACACCCCTGCTTCACTCCGGAATTTAAAATCACGCCCTGTGTCTTAAAACCATTTACTAAAATTTCACTAGTACAGT
>NW_026610026.1:0-20211 GCF_029499605.1 Hyla sarda | reverse complement strand
TTTAGCAACCAGTGTGCCTTCAGCTATTGCAAAACTCAGCAAAGGGCATGATCGGACTTGTAGTTATGCAACAGCTGGATGCACACTACTGTAACTCCCAGCATGCCCTTTGGTAGTTTGTACATGCTGGGGGTTTTAGTTATGCAATTGCTGGAGGCACACTTTTTCATAGAAAAAGGGCATGCTGGGAGTTGTAGTTGTGCCTTCTGCTGTTGCATAACAATAACTCCCAGCATGCCCTTTTGTTCATGCTCGGAGTTGTTGCTAAGCAACAGCAGGAGGCCAGCCTTATCCCCTGCTGCTGCACACGCCGTATCCTGCCTACCCCCACCGCCGCTGTCTCCGCTATGGGGATCAGGGGCCCCCGCCAGGGATCAGGGGTTCCCACTGGTACATACTCCCAGCACCTGCTCTCGCCCTCCAGAGTAGGGGCAGAGCGGGTGCCATTAGGGACACCCCCACAGCAGGCATCCTGATTCGTCGGCCATTAGCGGCCGATGAATCAGGATGATCATGAGGTGGAACCAGTGCCACCCCACTCCTGCTGCTAAAGGGTGATAGGTGCTGTGTTGGACGGCACCGATTACCCTTTTTTCCAGGTCACCGGGTCACCAGGGACCCGATTGACCCGGAATCGCCGCAAATCCCCAATCTGAACCCCCCAGGGGTTTTCAGCATGCAACGCGGTCCAGTCCCCGCCCCACGGGCATACAGGTACACCTTGGGTCCTTAATGGGTGAAGAAGTGCACTTATGCGTGTACCTTATAAGGACCAACAACTGTCCAAGCATGCTGACAGTTGTAGTTTCGTCACAGCTGGAGGTCCACAGTTTGGAGAACACTGTACACAGCGTACATCATTTAAAGGACAACTGTAGTGCAAGACTTTTATATATTGCTGTGTCCGGGCTGCAAAAATAAACAAAATAAACTTTAAGATACCTTCCTACGTGTCCCCGTCGGTCGAGTACCAGCTTCTCGGTCAAGCAGTGCGAACCACATTCAACTTCCTGGGGACGGAGATGTCACAGAGCCGTCGGCGTATCCCCGGCCGCAGCGATGTCCCGCCCCGGCCGGTGATAGGAGCTCTGGCAGGCTTCTTAGATGACAGTGCGCTCAGCCTATCACCGTCCGTTTGGGTTATAAATATTATACAAGATGTGATTTATTTATTTACAAATATTTTAATTTACTTTCTATAAGATGCAGTACTGGTCATGGTTGGCTTGCCCCCAGATTGAAATCTTTTCTTACATATAATAACTCAAGAATATAGATATGGGCTTTAAACACCTTTAAGATCAGCAATAGAAGCAAAGGATCTAAGGAGCTGTCCTATATGCAAGGTGCTGAAACTCTCCTCTGATGTCCCTGCATAGTATTCAGTTAAAGGAGTATTCCAGGAATATTTTTTATTTGACTATGCTACAGGGGCTGTAAAGTTAGTGTAGTTCATAATATAGTGTCTGTACCTGTGTGTGACGTTTTCTTACAATTCTTCTGTGATTTTCACCCCAATATTTATTTTTATCAGCATATAAAATGACTGTTGTCTCAGATTTTTCCAAGCTTGCAATGCGGCCGAGACCTGACTCACTAGTCAGCTGATGACAGGGAGCCTGTCTGCTTCAATGGGTGGAGGGATCGCTTGGTGGGAGAGAGATCAATATGCAACTAATAGAACAGCTGTAGGCACCCTGATTGAAAACCACAGGTCTTTTGATGGATGCAGCTCATTTATGTTTCAATGGGTGGGGTGGCTGATGTGTGGGAGGGAGTAAAATTGAATTGTGGGATTTGTAGTCAAAAAAGAAAAGTCAAACAGGAAATACCAGTTCACAAAAAGCTAGCCACAGTGTTATGGTAATTTCATGACATAGCCATTTAGCCCCAAGAGAAGCACAGAGCCTTCCTAAGCATGTCCATTACTGCCTGCCAGATACGTACTAAAATCACCTTATGGTGGATAACCCCTTTAAGGTCACAGTCTAAAAAGGCAGACACAGAACACAAAGGAGGAGCCAGTAGGAAGTATTCAGAGCTTAAAAGGCAATTGTCATCTCCAGTGGCAACAAAGAATCAGCATATCCTGAAAAACAGCTTCTTTCCTGGACGTGTACCTCTAGGGGATAGTCAGCTGATCCCATACCAATGGTTGGCTTGGAAAACTTTGATCTTAAATATATATATGGTCAACTTAAGACATTGGTGGAAATGTATCAAAAATACAAAGAAACGCTGTTGTTCAAAGCAACCAATCAGCTTCAAACCTTCATGTGGCAGAGGCCCTGTGGGGGGAAAAAAAGCCTTTAAAGGGGTACTCCGGTAGAAAACATTTTATTTATTTTTTTTAAATCAAATGGTGCCAGAAAGTTAAATAGATTTGTAAATTACTTCTATAAAAAAATCCTAATCCTTCCAGTACTTATTAGTTGCTGTATGCTAAACAGAAAGTTGAGTTGTTCTTTTCAGTCGGACCACAGTGCTTTCTGCTGACACCTCTGTCCATGTCAGGAACTGTCCGGAGAAGGATAGGTTTGCTATGGGGATTTGCTCCTGCTCGGGACAGTTCCTGACATGGACAGAGGTGTCAGCAGAGAGCACTGTGGTCAGACAGAAAAGAACAACTCAACTTCCTCTGCAGTATACAGCAGCTGATAATTACTGGAAGTATTAAGATTTTTTTTTATAGAAGTAATGTACAAATCTGCATAACTTTCTTGCACCATTAGATATATAAAAAAATGTTTTCCACTGGAGTACCCCTTTAAACTGAGTCATTATTAGAGATGAGCGAAGTAAACTCGTAGAATCGGGTTTCGTGTTTTGCTCACAACTTTGTCTTAACCCCTTAAGGACACATGACGTACTGGTACGTCATGTGTCCGCTCCCGATCTATAACGCGGGGCCACGGCCGTGGCTAATAGCGCGCTGCATTGATCGCGGTGCTGCGTGCTATTAACCCTTTAGACGCGGCGTTCAAAGTTGAACGCCGCGTCTAAAGTGAAAGTGAAAGCATGCCGGTTAGCTTAGGGAGCTGTTCGGGATAGCCGCGGCGAAATCGCGGCATCCCGAACAGGTTACAGGACAGCAGGAGGGTCCCTACCTGCCTCCTCGTTGTCCGATCGCCGAATGACTGCTCAGTGCCTGAGATCCAGGCATGAGCAGTCAAGCGGCAGAATCATTGATCACTGGTTTCCTATGAGAAACCACTGATCAATGTAAAAGATCAGTGTGTGCAGTGTTATAGGTCCCTATGGGAACTATAACACTGCAAAAAAAAGTGCCAAAAAAAGTGAATAAAGATCATTAAACCCCTTCCCTATTAAAAGTTTGAATCACCCCTCTTTTCCCATAAAAAAAAACACAGTGTAAATAAAAATAAACATATATGGTATCGCCGCGTGCGGAAATGTCCGAATTATAAAAATATATCGTTAATTAATCCGAACGGTCAATGGCGTACACGCAAAAAAATTCCAAAGTCCAAAATAGTGCATTTTTGGTCACTTTTTATAGCATGAAAAAATGAATAAAAAGATCAATAAGTCCTATCAACGCAAAAATGGTACCGTTAAAAACTTCAGATCACGGCGCAAATAATGAGCCCTCATACCGCCCCATATGCGCAAAAAGAAAAAAGTTATAGGGGTCAGAAATGACAATTTTAAACGTATTCATTTTCCTGCATGTAGTTATGATTTTTTCCAGAAGTACGACAAAATCAAACCTATATAAGTAGGGTATCATTTTAATTGTATGTACCTACAGAATAAACATAAGGTGTCATCTTTACCGAAAAATGCACTACGTAGAAACGGAAGCCCCCAAAAGTTACAAAACGGCGTTTTTTTTTTCAATTTTGTCTCACATTGATTCTTTTTCTGTTTCGCCGTAGATTTTTGGGAAAAATTACAGACGTCTTTACAAAGTGGAATTGGTGGCGCAAAAAATAAGCCATCATATGGATTTTTAGGTGAAAAATTGAAAGAGTTATGATTTTTTAAAGGCAAGGAGGAAAAAACGGAAATGCAAAAATGGAAAAACCCTCGGTTCTTAACCCCTTAACTACGCAGGACGTATATTTACGTCCTGCGCCGGCTCCCGTGATATGAAGCGGGATTGCGCCGCGATCCCACATCATATCGCGTCGGTCCCGGCGCTCATCAACGGCCGGGACCCGCGGCTAATACCACACATCGCCGATCACGGCGATGTGCGGTATTAACCCTTTAGAAGCGGCGGTCAAAGCTGACCGCCGCTTCTAAAGTGAAAGTGACCCGGCTGCTCAGTCGGGCTGTTCGGGACTGCCGCGGTGAAATTGCGGCGTCCCGAACAGCTTACAGGACACCGGGAGGGCCCTTACCTGCCTCCTCGGTGTCCGATCGGCGAATGACTGCTCCGTGCCTAAGATCCAGGCAAGAGCAGTCAAGCGCCGATAACGCTGATCACAGGCATGTTAATACACGCCTGTGATCTGTGTAAAAGATCAGTGTGTGCAGTGTTATAGGTCCCTATGGGACCTATAACACTGCAAAAAAAAAGTTTAAAAAAGTGTTAATAAAGGTCATTTAACCCCTTCCCTAATAAAAGTTTGAATCACCCCCCTTTTCCCATAAAAAAAATAAAACAGTGTAAAAAAAAAAAAAATAAACATATGTGGTATCGGCGCGTGTGTAAATGTCCGAACTATAAAAATATATCATTAATTAAACCGCACGGTCAATGGCGTACGCGCAAAAAAATTCCAAAGTCAAAAAAAGCGCATTTTTGGTCACTTTTTATACCATTAAAAAATGAATAAAAAGTGATCACAAAGTCCGATCAAAACAAAAATCATACCGATAAAAACTTCAGATCACGGCGCAAAAAATGCGTTCTCATACCGCCCTGTACGTGGAAAAATTAAAAAGTTATAGGGGTCAGAAGAGGACATTTTTAAACGTATAAATTTTCCTGCATGTAGTTATGATTTTTTCCAGAAGTGCGACAAAATCAAACCTATATAAGTAGGGTATCATTTTGACCGTATGGACCTACAGAATAATGATAAGGTGTAATTTTTACCGAAATATGCACTGCGTAGAAACGGAAGCCCCCAAAAGTTACAAAATGGCGTTTTTTCAATGATTTTTTTTTCCTTTTCGCCGTGCATTTTTGGGTAAAATGACTAATGTCACTGCATAGTAGAATTGGCGATGCTAAAAATAAGCCATAATATGGATTTTTTGGTGGAAAATTGAAAGGGTTATGATTTTTAAAAGGTAAGGAGGAAAAAAATGAAAGTGCAAAAACAGAAAAACCCTGAGTCCTTAAGGGGTTAAGGGGTTAAATTCTGTTTTGTGCACATTAGAACTTTGCGCAAACCTGATAATGGCGCTATCAAAGGAGATGGGATGAAAAACACATCATGTTCCTCAAATGACCGCAGGTAGCCAATCGTTTGCATTCAACTCCCAGGCCAGCAGACAGCATGGGATGGGTCTTAAAGGACTAAAGTGCACTACAGATCCCAGCACTATGAGCACTATAAAGCCCACCCAGACAAAACTGTGCACTGCAACGCAAAGCAAAGCATTCTAGCATCTAAATTGTGTGGTGGGCTGTACGTTTCATGCCAATTTATAGTTCAGCCAGTGTGCGTGCACAACAAAGACCAGTGTACATGTGCAATACAACAGAAAGTGCTTCTGAAAGCCGCAATTGCCTTCTCTCTCTGTTTAGGTTTAGAAGAATACATAGGTCAGGGTCAGGAGGATCACAAAAAAATGTTATGCATTTTTTGCTGTGAGAAACTTGACTGGCCCTTTTGCACCACTTTATCTTTAAGTTAACAAAAATTACTGGTAGTATGAGTGTCACATCTTTGCTACATCATAGAACTATATCATTATCAGATTAGCGCCTTGTACATATAGGACAACATTTTTATTTTCAGTTGCTGTGCATAAATCTGTAAAATACGGACTATGGTCTATTATTGATATACTGAATATATTAGAAACAGATACCGCCCCATGAACTATACTAAGTGTGCAGGTCTGCCATCATTTATAACCTTATAACCCAAATGAATAGTCTATTAATATTAATTATAATTTTTTATTATCATTTATTATCAATTTTATTAATTCTTTGCAATTTTATAAAACATTAATTATTGTGCATTGAGTACATCTGCAAGGGCCCTGCAGTTAGTGCTTTTTTCATTCGCATACTTGAATTTTCCCTAATACATTTACATATATAAATTTTTCATACTGGACTGTTTTAGTTTATTTCAAGGTATTTTTTGTATCCACACATACCCCACCTTAATATCAAGTGCACATTTACCTTTTATTACCTAGTAGGACAGTTTTTTGTCTTGTTGTATTTCTAAATCTATCACTAGTCCACCACTGACTGCTATCCGCTGGCTACTATAACTACCACCAGTCCTCTACTGCTTCCTGTCCGCCGGCTACCACTATCTGTAGTCCACCAATGCCTGCTGTCCGCTGGCTACCACTATCTGTAGTCCACCAATGCCTGCTGTCCGCTGGCTACCACTATCTGTAGTCCACCAATGCCTGCTGTCCGCTTGCTACCACTATCTGTAGTCCACCAATGCCTGCTGTCCGCTGGCTACAACTACCACCAGTCTGCCACCCTCGCTTCAGCTACTACCAGCTAGGCCTACAGGTGCAAAACCCTCTATGATCTCAAAAAAAGGGATATTTTCTGGGGGGCTTTTCACACAAAACTATTTCTTCTCACTATTTTAGGACACCAAACCTGTTGCAACTTTTTGGAGCTATTGGAAAAAGCCATTGCATCTTCCCACATCTCTGTGTGCATTTTAACACTGGCAGGCATCTGCCAACAGAATCAGATATTTTATGCACCTTTATTTTAATGTTAAAAAGCATTCAAATTCCACCAGCACAGTGTGCTGTTAGTTCCCATGGGTTACTGCATGTCGCCATAACTTTGACAATTATTTTAAAACTACTTTAAAACTACTTGAATACATTCCTAGATGACCTATTCAAGTGAAGTGTCTGTTGTGTTCCCACTCATTTCAGGGTCCGTTTGGCTCAAGAAAAAATAAATAAGAGAAACGAACAGACCCTGAATGGGACAGAAGACAACGTCAATGTGAATCTAGCCTTATAGACATCATTTTATTTTGCGTTTACTAGAGGCTAAAAGCAGAGTTTAAAAACAAAACAAAAATTATACTTTGTTCAGTTCTAAATTTGTTATTCAGTTCCCTTATAGCTAAGATGTTTCTTGACCCTTATTAGTTTAATTGTGGATCTTTTGTATCTATTTCACCTCCTGGACATCCTTTCTGTGAACTAGTGCCCCATCCTTAACAGCATATTCCAGAGGAGGCCACACCAATGCTTTATAAAGTGGTAACATTATGTCCCTGTCCCACGGGTCTGTGTCTGTTTCAATATATGGCCTTAGAAGCAGCTGCTTGACATTGCACGAGATGTTCTGTAGATTAGATTGGTTTAACAACTTTTGTTCTTAGTAAAGCCATGCTGGCTATCACTTATAATACTATTACCCCTTACATATACATAGGGGGTAATAGTATACAGCAGGGGTACTCAACTATTTTTAGTGAGGGTTCGCTTTTCCAGGTCTGCCATCTGGTGAAGGTCCGAGCTGAACCCTAAGACCTCGTTCACACCTAGCGGCCACAGTGCCATGCCAGAAATAGGCGCTGCCTGTTGCAGAACATAATAAGTACTTAAGTCATAACCGTTCTCCAACTGCTACACACTGTGCCCCTGAATATATAACTGCCACATACTGTGCCCCTGGTATTTTACTGTCGCACACTATGCCCCTGAAAATAATACTGCCACATGCTGTATACATAAATAGAATGCTGTCAAACATGATGCCCCTGATATAATACTGCCACACACCTGTCCCTGAGTATAATACTGCCATACACCGTGCCCCTGAGTACAATACTGCCACACATTGTGCCCCTGGGTATAATATTGCCACACACTGTGACCTTGGGTATAATACTGGCACACACTGTGCCCCTGGGTATAATACTGCCACACACTGTGACCCTGGGTATAATACTGCCACACACTGTGACCCTGGGTATAATACTGCCACACACTGTGCCCCTGGGTATAATACTGCCACACACCACACCCCTGAGTACCATACTGCCACACACTGTGCCCCTGAGTATAATACTGCCACAAATTGTGCCCCTGATTATAATTCTGCCTCACACTGTACCCCTGAGTATAAAACTACCACATGCTGGGCCCCCAAATATTATATTGCCACTTGCCCTGAAGTGAATTATACCTCTTTGTCCCTTAAAACAATTAATAAGGTGCCCCCACCCCATATGAACTCTCCAGCTGTTGCAAAACTACAACTGCCAACATGTAGATAGAAGAGCATGATGGGAGCTGTAGTTTTGAAACAACTGTAGAGATAAAGGTTGGGAAATTCCTGTAATACACTTACTTCCAGAGTCGGACTGGGAGCAAAAATAGGCCCGCACATATTAGACTATGCAGACCATTTTTTTACGGTGGGTGTCGCAGAAGTCCTTAAAATTAATATAGGCTGCATACTCTAAAATCACCTCGGTTTAAGTGGCTCTCCAGCTGTTGCAAAGCTACAACTCCCATCATGCCTTTAAAGCTTCAGGCATTATGGGAGTTGTAGTTTTGTGACACAGATTGGGGTACAGTGTCACCCATCGTCACTGCAGAAATGACCAGTGACTCCAGCTCTGATGGGACAGTCAGGAGAATACACAATTGTATAATGACTCACAGGAGACATCTTCCCTGTGTCCTTTCCTTTTTCTTCTTCATCTGGTCCTTGTCTTCTTTCAGCTCCATCTTCTCTGCAGAGTCTGACACCTGCACATCATTTGTTACTTTGTTAGCAGATCCTCATCCTCTGTATAACAACAATAATCATTATAATTATGCCAGACACCATGACCCCTAAAATAATACTGCCAGACACTGTTTCCTCTGTTTGTCAGAATCCCAACCCTGTTCTCCCCCCAGACCCATTTTCCCCTCCTCCAGCAGACCCTAAGGGCTTCTCCACACTGTGGACATTTAGTTGGCGGAATGTCTGCTTGCTGCAGGCACGGCTGAAGCCATTGGCGATAGGAGACGGATGGGCACCATCTCTATAGTTGACAATGCAGTCTGGTGAAATTCCCCCAGCAGAATGGACGTCCACCCAAAGAACATGTTCATTCTTGGCGTTTACGTCCATTCTGCTGGGGGAATTCCACTGTGGCGATTCCACAGTATACACAGAGCAGCAGAAAACCACTGAAAACATTAGGACTCTGCTGCAAGCATATTTCCGCCAGAGGAATGTCCTCAATGTGGATGGGCCTTAAGTCCCCCCAGACCCCTAGGTCCTCATCCAGACCCCTCTCCCCCCCTATAGATACCCCCAGACACCTCTGCCCCCCTGACCCCTAAGTCCTCATCCAGACACCTCTGCCCCCCTGACCCCTAAATCTTCATCCAGAATCCTCTGCCCCCCTGACCCCTAAGTCCTCCTCTAGACTCCTCTGCCCCCCCAAGACCCATGCATCATCCTTTACATCCCCCCAACTCCTCTGTCCCCTTCTGTCCTAACACTCCCCACCCACCAATACCTCTGCATCATTCTTCTTTAAACTTTTCTGCCCCCAGACCCCTCTGTTCCCTTCTGCCCTAATACCCCTCACCCCCAAGATCCCTGCATAATTTTTCTTTACACTTTTCTGCCCCCCCCAGACACATTTATCCCCTTCTGCCCTAATACCCCCCCACCCAAGATCCTATGCATCATTATTTTCACTTTTATGTCCCCCTCAAACCCCATTCATCCCCTTCTGCCCTAACACCCCCCCAAGACCCCTGCATAATTCCTATTTTCACATTTATGCCCCAGACCCCTTTATTGCCTTCTGCCCTAACACTCCCCCACCCCCAAGACCCCTGAATCATTCTTATTTTCCCTTTTCTGCCCCACCAGACCCCTTTATCCCCTTTTGCCCTAACAACCCCCCCGACCCCTGCATCATTCTTATTTTCACTTTTCTGCCCCCCCCTTCCCCAGACCCATTTATCACCTTCTAACCCTAACGCCAACCCCCCCCCCCCCACCCAAGACCCCTGCATCAGTCATATTTTCACAGAACCATTTATTCCCATCTGCCCTAACACCACCGCCCCCCACCCCAATACCCCTGCATCATTACTTTCACTTTTATGGCTCCGGGCGCAGATGGCTGGCCCCGCAGACGGCCCGGTTCTGATGTTTCTTAGGTCCCGCACTGCTCCGCTGCTCTGGCCTCTTCTAGTTAGGCCTGGCCAGGGCAGATGATGCAGGCAGCACTAATCGTGCCACCTGCATCATAGGAGAAGCGCTGGCTGGGCAGGGAGCACAGTGTTCCCTCGCTCCGGCAGCACTCAGCTATTCATTTGTATCGGTGTCTTAAAGACACCGATACATATGAATGCCAAGACAGAGGCTGCCATATCTGAACCAGCCGGAGGTCCCTGAACCGGCCGGAGGTCCGGATGACTGGCGGCCACGGTCCGGATCTGGACCGCGGTCCGCCAGTTGAGTACCACTGGTATACAGTTTTCCCACAATAGGCTTATTGGTTTATAATTACCTGGGGGAATCCTAGAGCCCCTTTTTAAAGATTGACACCAAATTTGCCTTGCACCAGTCCCTCAGCACAATACCAGTCACTAAATATTATCTCTAAATATTATAAAGAAGGGTACAGAAATAACTGAACTTAGTTCTCTAATAGTGTTGCTCGCGAATATTCGCAATGCAAATTTTAACCGGATATTGCCAATATAGCACTATATATTCGCAATTACGAATATTCATTTTTTTTATTTTAAAAACAGTACACATCACAGTGATAACTGATAATCCCTCTCTGTTTCCAGCTTGTGTTTGGTCCAAAGAAGGCTCTAATACTACTGTGCGAGACTGGTGTGCAAATATTCACGAAGCTTGTGGTCCAATGAGAATTATGCAGATACAGCTGTCACAGGTTAGCAACATCCACAGCAACCATTATAGGAAAGTATCCCACCCTTTCACTTTATAAGATTCCTCCCAGCAGCAGCTCCCTGCAGTTTCTTGTGATGGATAATGTGATAGGCTGTCCGGGCATGCTGGGAGTTGTAGTTTTGCAACATCTGGAGGTCCTCAGGTTGAAGACCACTGTGATAGAATAGAATACTGTCCGTGGACTCCTGTGTATGACCGTGAGCATCGGAGCGATGCTCGCGTCATACACGGCTGGACCCGCTGGTAATGGCTGACATCCGCGATCACACGGATGTCCGCCATTAACCCCTCAGATGCCGTGATCAGTACAGAACGATGATCTGTGCCGATTCCGGGTCATACGGGTCTATGGTGACCCGGTGACCCTGGATATAAGGGGGATCGCAGTTGTTCAAGACACCCACGATCCCCCTGAAGGGATAGGAGTGAGGTGGCAGGGGTGCCATCCCTCCTATCCCTGCTATTGGACGTCAAGAAGCGACGACCAATAGCAGATCGGGGGCAGAAGGGTTAACTTTCTGTTTCCCCGTTCTGCCCACCCACAATAGGCGCCGAACTCCACTTACCCATCAGCAGCAGCAGCAGGCAGCGTTCGGTGGAGGGGATCGACAGAATAAGAGGACGGCGATGCGGATCCCTGGATCCGACGGAAGCCGGTGAGTTGCCTAGCAACATCTGGAGGGCTACAGTCTGAGACCACTATACAGTGGTCTCTAAACTGTAGCCCTCCAGATGGTGCAAAACTACAACTTCCAGCATGCCCAGACAGCTGTTTGCAGTGTGGGCATGCTGGGATTTGTAGTTTTGCAACAGCTGGAGGGCTGCGGTTTGGAGATCATTTTGCAGTGATCTCTAAACTGTGGCTCTCTAGATTTTGCAAAACTACAACTCCCAGCATGCCCACACAGCAGTTTGCTGTCTGGGCATGCGGGGATTTGTAGTTTTGCAACATCTCTAGGGCCACAGTTTGGAGATCACTGTGTAGTGCTCTCTAAACTGTAGCCCTCCAGATGTTGCAAAACTGCAAATTCCAGCATGCCCAAACAGCAAACAGCTGTCTCGGCATGCTGGGAGTTGTAGTTGTGTACCTCCAGCTGTTGCATAACTACATCTCCCAGCATGCCCTTCGGCGATCAGTACATGCTGGGAGGTGTACTTTTGTAACAGCTGGAGGCACACTGGTTGGAAAATACTGAGTTAGGTAACAGAACTTAACTGAAGGTTTTCCAACCAGTGTGCCTCCAGTTTTTGCAAAAGTACAACTCCCAGCATGCACGGTCTGTCAGTGCATGCTGGGAGTTGTAGTTTTGAAACAGCTGGAGGTTTGCCCCCCCCCCCATGTGAATGTACATGGTACATTCACACGGGCGAGTTTACAGTGAGTTTTCTGCTTCAAGTTTGGGCTGCGGCAAATTGGATGCCGCAGCGCAAACTCCTAGTGGGAAACTCACTGTAACCCGCCAGTGGGAATGTACCCTAAAAACACTACACTACACTAGCACATAATAAAGGATAAAACACTACATATACACCCCCTTACACTGTCCCCCCCAATAAAAATGAAAAACGTATTGTTCGACAGTGTTTCCAAAGCGGAGCCTCCAGCTCTTGCAAAACAACAACTCCCAGCATTTCCGGACAGCCACTGACTGTCCAGGCATGCTGGGAGTTTAGCAACAGCTGGAGGCACCCTGTTTGGGAATCACTGGCGTAGAATACCCCTATGTCCACCCCTATGCAATCCCTAATGTAGTCCTCAAATGCGCATGGCGCTCTCTCACTTCGGAGCCCTGTCGTATTTCAAGGAAACAGTTAAGGGCCACATATGGGGTATTTTCGTACTCGGGAGAAATTGCACTACAAATTTTGGGGGGGCTTTTTCTCCTTTTACCCCTTATGAAAAGGAAAACTTGGGGGCTACACCAGCCTGTTAGTATAAGAAAATTAAAATGTTTACACTAACATGCTGGTGTTGCCCCATACTTTTTATTTTCACAAGCGGTAAAAGCAAAAAACAGACCCCCAAAATTTGTAAGGCAATTTCTCCTGAGTACCGAAATACCCCATATGTGGGCGTAAAATGCTCTGTGGCCGCACAAGGCTCAGGAGTGAGATGTACATTTGAGGCCTAAATTGGTGATTTGCACAGGGGTGGCTGATTTTACAGAGATTCTGACATAAACGGAAAAAAAAAATACCCACACGTGACCCCATTTTGGAAACTACACCCCTCACGGAACGTAACAAGGGGTATAGTGAGCCTTAACACCCCACAGGTGTTTGAAAATTTTTCATTAAAGTTGGATGGGAAAATGAAAAAAAAACTTTTTCACTAAAATGCTGGTGTTACCCTAAATATTTCATTTTCACAAGGTAAAATAGGAAAATGCCCCCCAAAATTTATAACCCAATTTCTTCTGAGTATATAAATACCCCATATGTGGATGTAAAGTGCTCTGCGGGTGCACTACAATGCTCAGAAGAGAAGGAGCACCATTGGGATTTTAAAGAGAAAATGTGTCCGGTATTGAAGGCCACATGTGTTTGCAAAGCCCCCATAGTGCCAGAACAATGGACCCCCCCACATTTGACCCTATTTTGGAAACAACACCCCTCATGTAATGTAATAAGGGGTACAGTGAGCATTTACGCCCCACAGGTGTCTGACAGATTTTTGGAACAGTGGTCCGTAAAAATGAAAAATGTAATTTTTAATTTGCACAGCCCACTGTTCCAAAGATCTGTCAAACGCCAGTGGGGTGTAAATACTCACTGCACCCCTGATTAAATTCTGTGAGGGGTTTAGTTTCCAAAATCGGGTCACATGTGGAGGGGTCCACTGTTCTGGCACCAAGGGGCGCTTTGTAAACGCACATGGCCCCTGACTTCAATTCCAAACAAATTCTCTTTCCAAAAGCTCAATGGCGCTCCTCCTCTTCTGAGCATTGTAGTGCGCCAGCAGAGCACTTTACATCCACACATGGGGTATTTCCATACCCACACATGGGGTTACAAATTTTGGGAGTAATTTTCTGCTATTTCCCCTTGTAAAAATGTAAAATTTGGGGAAAAAACTGCATTTTAGTGAAAAAATTTTTAGTTTTTCATTTACATATCCAACTTTAACAAAAAGTTGTCAAACACCTGTGGGATGTTAAGGCTCACTGTATCATTTGTTACGTTCCTTAAGGGGTGTAGTTTCCAAAATAGTATGCCATGTGTTTTTTTTGCTGTTCTGGCACCACAGGGGCTTCCTAAATGTGACATGCCCCCCAAAAACCATTTCAGCAAAATTTGCTTTCCAAAAGCCAAATGTGACTCCTTCTCTTCTGAGCATTGTAATTAGCCCGCAGAGCATTTTACATTCTAACATGGGATATTTCCATACTCAGAAGAGATGGGGTTACAAATTTTGGGGGGCATTTTCTCCCATTACCCTTTGTAAAAATGGTAAACGGGAAAAAAACTGCACTTTAGTGAAATTTTTTTTTTTCATTTACACATCCGACTTTAACGAAAAGTCGTCAAACACCTGTGGGGTGCTAAGGATCACTGGACCCCTTGTTACGTGCCTTAAGGGGTGTAGTTTCCAAAATGGTATGCCATGTGGGGGCTTTCTGCTGTTCTGGCACCATAGGGGCTTCCTAAATGCGACATGCCCCCCAAAAACCATTTCAGCAAAATTCACTCTCCAAAATCCCATTGTTGCTCCTTCCCTTCTGAGACCACTACTGCACCCACCGAACACTTGACATACACATATGAGGTATTTCCTTACTCGAGAGAAATTGGGTTACAAATTTTGGGGGGGCTTTTTCTCCTATTACCCCTTGCAAAAATAAAAAACAGGGTCTACAAGAACATGTTAGTGTAAAAAATTTTGATTTGGAATTTTCTCCTTCAATTTACTGCTATTCCTGTGAAACACCTAAAGGGTTAACACACTTTCTGAATGTCATTTTGAATACTTTGAGGGGTGCAGTTTTTATAATGGGGTCATTTATGGGGTATTTCTAATATGAAGGCCCTTCAAATCTACTTCAAACTGAACTGGTCCCTGAAAAATTTCAATTTAGAAAATTTTGTGAAAAATTAGAAAATACCTGCTGAACTTTGAAGCCCCCTGATGTCTTCCAAAAGTAAAAACATGTCAACTTTATGATGCAAACATAAAGTAGGCATATTGTATATGTGAATCAATATTTAATTTATTTGGTATGTCTATTTCCCTTACAAAATAATATGAGACAGGTCAGGTATCTATAAACCTAGGTATGCAGTGCTCGCAGTCAATATCAATATGGCAAATGATGGGGAGTGACATAAAACATAACTTTTACTAGTTTATCATTAAAAACATATATTTAATAGTGAGTATATACATGGGCAAAAAGTTGGCCCTCCAAAAAGACACAATATATGGACTCCTTTTAAAGTCAATTACAATATCTCAGTGCTTGCAGATATAGTCACTATCTCAGTCTGCATGTCTTCAAATTGTAGCCCGACGCGTTTCTGACAAAAGTCAAATGTCTTCCTCAGGGGAATAAGAGGATACAGTGACTCAGAAGATATATAAGTATATTTAGTTTAGCATAGAGAGATCAATACTCTCTCTGAGCAAAAAGAAATCAATATCTGAATAATATCCCAGTCGCTGATACAGTAGCAGCTGGGGTTGTGCCTGGAATGAGTAGATACAGTACACAATAAAACAGTGAGCAGGGAATGCCTCAAATTATCCAGTCTGTAGACCCTGAAATAAAAACACATATAGAAAATATGTTGTGAGGCTTACTTGTTCTCCCATTAGACCTGTGGAAAAAACAGAAGAGGTCTTACTCACTGTTTGAGTTGCTGCGACCACGCTCGTCTCTCGCGCAAACCCGCTGTGACGGGGAGCCGTGCAGTTGGGCCGGCTACTGTGCGCACGAGTGAGCTAGAGCGGCGTCTGATCTCATCTCCGCTTCCGGAGCAGCCACCCGCTGGTTGGTGACATGTGCCACAGCTGACGCCGTAGTGGTGCACACGTCACTCGCGCACAGAACACTGTGAGCGAACGAGGCTGTGTTAACTACCGCAGGCTGTAATACGTATCACTGCAGGTAATGGTTTGTAATAGGCTAATCTCCACACATACTAGAACGGGATATAAGACCCCCTTGGTGTATATGGATGTGTCACTGATAACGGAAACATATACATTAATTGAGGTAAATCAGTTAATTTCTCAGAGAATTATGGATAATAGGCTGTGTAGGTACCAACGAGGCTCGAGAAGGAGGATAGACAGCACGGATAGAGGAGTAAACAGTGGATCTGAGGACCTATGTCATGTGTATGGAAATATTTCTGGAGTCGACAGTAGGGTGGGATAACCTAACGGGGAGGGAGGAATAATAGCGGGGCCTCGGGAACCTTTTAAGTCCTGGATTCACACTGGACTAGTCCCTAAGCCTAGGCGGGGTGGCCGCCCAAAAAAGGGAGGTCCCGCACAGGAACCTACCCTATATGCCCTGTTATTCCCTCCGCTAGAAAGGGTGTGCTACCTCAAGAGCTGACTACAGCTCCACCTACCTGCCTATCCCACACCCCTGATACCCTCTGTCGACCATTATATAAAACTTGTGAAACATAATTGTTCATTCAAGCCACGAGGAGTGGCTGTGTCCAATGTATAGATCCATCTGGTTTCTCGCTGTAATAAGAGGTTGTCAAGATCCCCTCCCCGAGGAGAGGGATTCATCTTCTCTATCCCAAAGAAATGTATCTCTTTTACATTCCCTCCATCTGTGTCATTCATGTGTCTGGCTAATGCTGTGTCCCTTTTATTTCTGATGTCCCCAATGTGCTCCAGTACCCTCTTGCGTAATTCGGGTATAGTTTTTCCGACATATTTGAGGTCACAGGAGCACATGGCGACATAGACCACCGCTTTAGTTGTACAATTAATAAACTGTCTAATCTTGTATGTCCTATTGTCTGGTGGTAACAGAATATTTTGTGTTTTTTTCATAAAGTTACAAGCACGGCAGTGTCCACATGGATGAGAGCCCACCACTGAATACTTGGATAACCAAGTCGTTGGAGTAGTAGTGGGTGACAAGTGGCTATGTGTGACCATGTCTCCAATACTTTTCCCTTTTCTATATGTAACTTACTGTCCAAACTTGACGGGATAGAGGTGGAGGAAGAAACTCTTCTTGTGGGTTTGGATGTAGAAGCTCTCTACTCTTCCATCCCACACGAAGCAGGACTACAGGCAGTTGCATTCTACCTGTCCACAAGACCCACTTACCTTCAGAAACATAATGAATTCATCCTGTCTTTACTAAGGTTCATCTTGTGTCACAACTACTTTCTCTTCGACGCACGCTATCACCACCAGCTCAAGGGGACTGCCTTGGGCAGTCCCTGTGCGCCTACATACGCTAACATCTATTTAGGCTGGTGGGAAGCAACTATAGCGTTCGTCAAGGAGAGAGAAAGCTACTGTGAACGTGCCGCACTATGGGCACGTTATATAGATGACATATTTATTCTGTGGACAGGTACCTCGTTACAACTAAGAGAATTTATGAAATTAATTAATTCCAACTGTATCGGCCTGACTTTTACGTATACGGTTGAGAGAAGTTCTATTGCCTTTTTGGACCTTACAATCAACGAACAGCCTCCTGAGGTGGGAGAGTTGTCATCCGGGCCCCCTCAAAAGGGGGATCCCCAAAGGACAATATCTCTGCCTCAGGAGGAACTGTTCAAACGAAGCTGAATTCAAGGTGCAGGCGGGAGACCTGAGGAGGAGGTTTAGGCAGCGTGGATATCCGGACCATGTCTTATCACCAGCATATAGGACAGCTTTAACTACCCCGAGGGACCACCTATTAATTCCTAAACAGAAAAAAGAGGATCCTCCCATCTGTCGTATTATAGGCACGTTTGACAACATGTCTATTCCAGTCAGAGAGATCATTCAACGACATTGGGGCATCCTTCTCATGGATAATGACTTGAGAGCATATGTTGGAGAATACCCGCAAATTACATATAGAAAAGGGAAAAGTATTGGAGACATGGTCACACATAGCCACTTGTCACCCACTTCTACTCCAACGACTTGGTTATCCAAGTATTCAGTGGTGGGCTCTCATCCATGTGGACACTGCCGTGCCTGTAAGTTTATGAAAAAAACACAAAATATTCTGTTACCACCAGACAATAGGACATACAAGGTTAGACAGTTTATTAATTGTACAACTAAAGCGGTGGTCTATGTCGCCATGTGCTCCTGTGACCTCAAATATGTCGGAAAATCTATACGCGAATTACGCAAGAGGGTACTGGAGCACATTGGGGACATCAGAAATAAAAGGGACACAGCATTAGCCAGACACATGAATGACACACATGGAGGGAATGTAAAAGAGATACATTTCTTTGGGATAGAGAAGATGAATCCCTCTCCTCGGGGAGGGGATCTTGACAACCTCTTATTACAGCGAGAAACCAGATGGATCTATATGTTGGACACAGCCACTCCTCGTGGCTTGAATGAACAATTATGTTTCACAAGTTTTATATAATGGTCGACAGAGGGTATCAGGGGTGTAGGATAGGCAGGTAGGTGGAGCTGTAGTCAGCTCTTGAGGTAGCACACCCCTGCTAGCGGAAGGAATAACAGGGCATATACGGTAGGTTCCTGTGCGGGACCTCCCTTTTTAGGGCGGCCACCCCGCCTAGGCTTAGGGACTAGTCCAGTGTGAATCCAGGACTTAATAGGTTCCCGAGGCCCCGCTATTATCCCTCCCTCCCCCGTTAGGTTATCCCACCCTACTGTTGACTCCAGAAATATTTCCATACACATGACATAGGTCCTCAGATCCACTGTTTACTCCTCTATCCGTGCTGTCTATCCTCCTTCTCGAGCCCCGTTGGTACCTACACAGCCTATTATCCATAATTCTCTGAGAAATTAACTGATTTACCTCAATTAATGTATATGTTTCCGTTATCAGTGACACATCCATATACACCAAGGGGGTCTTATATCCCATTCTAGTATGTGTGGAGATTAGCCTATTACAAAGCATTACCTGCAGTGATACCTATTACAGCCTGCGGTAGCAGCAGCTGTATCATGAGATGTCCAATCCGGGAGCGACAGAGTTAACACAGCCTCGTTCTCTCACAGTGTTCTTCTGTGCGCGAGTGACGTGTGCACCACTATGGCGTCAGCTGTGGCACACGTCACCAACGAGGCTCCACCCGCCGCTCCGGAAGCGGATATGAGATCAGACGCCGCTCTAGCTCACTCGTGCGCACAGTAGCCGGCACAACTGCACGGCTCCCCACCACAGCGGGTTTGCGCAGGAGACGAGCGTGGACGCAGAAACTCAAACAGTGAGTAAGACCTCTTCTGTTTTTTCCACAGGTCTAATGGGAGAACAAGTAAGCCTCACTACGTATTTTCTATATGTGTTTTTATTTCAGGGTCTACAGACTGGACCATTTGAGGCATTCCCTTCTCACTGTTTTATTGTGTATAGTATCTACTCATTCCAGGCACAACCCAAGCTGCTACTGTATCAGCGACTGGGATATTATTCAGATATTGATTTCTTTTTGCTCACATAACTGAGTATTGATCTCTCTATGCTAAACTAAGTATACTTATACATCTTCTGAGTCACTGTCTCCTCTTAAGCCCCTGAGGAAGACATTTGACTTTTGTCAGAAACGCGTCGGGCTACAATTTGGAGACGTGCAAACTGAGATAGTGACTATATCTGCAAGCATTGAGATACTGTAATTGACTTTAACAGGAGTCCATATATTGCGTCTTTTTGGAGGGCCAACTTTTTGCCCATGTATACACTCACTATGAAATATATGTTTTTAGTGATAAACTAGTAAAAGTTATGTTTTATGTGACTCCCCATCATTTGCCATAGTGCTATTTCCCTTACAAGCAGAGAGCTTCAAAGTTAGAAAAATGCTATATTTTCAAATTTTTCGTGAAATTCTGGAATTTTTCAACAAGAAATGATGTAAGAATTGATCACAATTTACCACTATGTTAAAGTAGAATATGTCACGAAAAAATATTCTCGAAATCAAGT
>NW_026610025.1:0-20237 GCF_029499605.1 Hyla sarda | reverse complement strand
TCTACGAAATTTTACTAAAACTGCGTCTGGGCATGCTGGGAGTTGTAGTTTTGAAACAGCTGGAGGCACCCTGATTAGGAAACACTGCCTTGGAATTTGCATGGGGTTTGTCACCTAGAAATGTCCTCTGATGATTGAAGAAGAAACCTTCTAACTCCTCATATATTAAAGGGGTACTCCGCCCTTCGACATCTTATCCCCTATCCAAAGGAATGGGGGGATAAGATGTTTGATCGCGGGGGTCCGGACGCTGGGACCCTTGTGATCTCCGGCGAGGCATCCCAGTCATCCGGAGCACGGAGCAAACTCCGCTTAGTGCTGGATGAGGGGTGACCACAGCTGTCGCACTCCCTTCATTCATGTCTATGGGAGGAGGTGTGACGTCTATGTACTAGCTGTCACGCCCTTTCCCATAGACATGAATGGAAGGGGCGTGGTGCGACGTTCCGAACATAGAAGCTCCAAGCTTTCGTGTTCCGAACACCGCAAAGGGGGTCCCATTGGCTGGACGCCAGTGCGAACAGACATCTCATCCCCTATCCTTTGGGTCATTTCTCCTGTAGTGGCGCTACAAGGGATTTGAACACTTGCTGCCTAGTTTTGTTACATTAACCCTTTAGAGTAGTGACAAGGGGATTTTAGGGTGCTCACTGCTGTCATTGAGTCCCTGAGAGCCCCCTTCATGGTGCACAGATAATTCTTATTCTCTCCTATTCAGTGGTGGGACTAGGGCTGGGCTGTTTGCCCGTAGTACACACACAGTTACTTCTTCCATTACTTCTCTGGCCAGTCACATCACTTTACCTACTTCTCCTTGCTATACCATGACATAGTTGCTGTAGTAATGCACAGAAATTAACAGGTACAGTGCCGGGACATCATTTACAGTACACTACTATAGATGGCATGTGGAGGGAGAAGGGGGTTACTGATGTGTTGACTTTGCAAGGTGCTATGTTAGCAGAAAAGAAATAAACAGCAGCACAGCAAGGAAGGGCTTACACTAAGCACTGAACTGATGATGATGATGACAAGCTAAAGTGAGGGGGTCCCTTGCTCGTCAATGCCCTTCTATTGGCCAGAGCAAACAGCTCATGTTCTGATGGACCCGGCAGGTCATTCATTGATGGCAATTGCAGGGGAAATACATTGAATTCAGGACGCTTCACTCAGACTGGTTCTAGCCAGCCATGACATCTGGAGGCCAGGAGGATTCCTCCCCAGCTGCAATTAGGTAAAGGGAACATGACAACTACAACGCTCCTATTATTGAGCCCATCCCTACCTGTGATATAGATGTCTTCCTCAGTGGCCATACTATATAATCTTTGTTTTCCTTCGACTTGTTGTATTTGGACAGGACGGATCAATATATATATATATATATATATATATATATATATATATATATATATATATATATATATATAATTGCACCAATTTGCTGTCCAAGTGTATCGCTTTGATCTAAACTGTTTTAGCTGTTTTTAACTTTTACTACGATTTTACTAGGATACCTCGTTCCAACTCTCCATCTTTTTGGATGCACATTCATTATCCTCACCACAGATGACCAATGCATTATCCTAACTATACCTGGTAAAAGCATCATACTGGTTATCGACAAGTGGGGGTCATGCTGCCACGTTTTGATGGTGGAAGAATGTAGCTGTCAAATGCATTTAGGGCAAGGGTCAAGATCTGGTCCCTAGGGGCTCTTTTCAACTCTGAAAACACAAGTTATATCCCTGCAAGATTTCCCTCGCTTGTCCCTTTCAACCCCTTTTTATACTGAAGCCACCACCTGGCCATTAGCTTATCGTTAAATACATAGGGACCTCCTGAGTAATAGGTGAGGTCTCAAGCATTTCAAGAGACTGGTCATGAGGGAATTGTCTTGATGAGACAACCCTTTAAAAGGGTACTCCCGCCGCTGGGGACCCTTGCGATCTCTGGAACACGGAAGCGTGGAGCTCCCATGTTCGTGACGTCACGCCACACCCCTTTTATTCATGCCATGCCTCCACCCATAGACCTGAATGGAGCGGGCGTGGCGGCTGTAGTCGCCAGTCATCTGGCACGGAGCAGAGTTCGCTCCGTGCACTTATGACCGGGGTGCCGTGTTGGTGATCGCAGGGATCCCAGCGGCAGGATCCCCGCAATCTAACGTCTTATACCCTATCCTTTTGATAGGGGATAAGATTTTTTACACTGGAGTACCCCTTTAAGGCTAGGTTCACATTGCCGTTCGCATCTGAACCAATTAAGGGTCCAATCGGCTTTTTTTCCCCCTTTTGTAAACGGCTACTGCCGGGTCCTGACAGCCCCCATTCAGTTGCTGAGAAAAAAAAAAAAGTATTTCTCGGTCGTCTACATTGGGGGACACAGGAACCGTGGGTATTATGCTGCTACCACTAGGAGGCTGACACTAGGTAAAAAAAAAAAGTTTGCTCCTCCCAGCTCCTCTGAGCTAATCAGTTTTAGCTTAGTGTCAGTAGGAGGCAGACGGAGCTCTAGAGCTCTCCAGACCTGGTCTTTGTTCTTTTCTTTTTTTTTTTTCTAGATGGCTCCAGTTAGCTTTTCTCTCCTTTTTTATTTTCATAGGTTGGGATGACAGGAGCAGGGCGCTGCCTGGTCTCCCACTTGGGAAGTAGGGGCAATGCACATAAGGTATGTACCATTAACCCCACTCGCCAATGGTCAGTTTTTAGTTGGTCGACCCTTGGTCTGAGTCCCCCTCTGGCCCCTGCTCGCCCTACCTCTTGCGGCCTGACATGATGCAGCGCGGCACCATACTGGCTGAAGACACCTTGGGTGAGTATTTCAGCCTCAATGGTAAGTATCACTCCCATCATCCGAACCTCCCCCCTCCATCCCTTATTTTGATTGCAGCACCGGGCACAGAATGGGGGAAACTTTATTGGGATTGTGGTGGGGGTGATAGGACAGTACTTGGTGTGTTCTGGCATGGGGTCCCGGAGGCACCTTTTTACTTTCATTTCGGTTGCAGTGTTCAGCTGCGGCTTCTCCTCAGTGCCGGCGGCCATTAGTCTGTGTGGCTGCGGCAGTCGGGCGCTCACGCTCCGGAGCCGCAGCTGCTCGTACCTGTTCAAAGTGGGGCTGGCGGTGTTTTACTCTCCGACCCCGCTCCCCGGCGTTTCACCACGGCTGTATGGACTTACTGGGGCATATATGAACGTGGCCGGCACTTTCAATCTCCGGCTCTGCTCTAGCCCTGCCATTCTTCTGGCACGGGCTCGGAGGTCGCAGCCGGGTTCCTGACTCTTCCCCCCCAACCCCCCCACGCTGCACTGACCAATTTCCGGCAGCACGCGCTATAGGGGTCAGGGAAGCCTCCTATCACACGGCAGCGCACGCTTCTGGGGTCACATGATCCCCTCCTGGCCCTATCTCCAGCCAGCACGTTTTAGGGGTCATAGCTGACTCCTCCCCCCTGTGCTCCTGCGTCCTTCTCCTCAGGGGGTCTCTCACTTCTCCCCTGCTGCTGAATCTGCTGCCATTCTCCACAGCTTCTGTTCACAGGAACCCTGGATGAGCTCACTCCTTGTTACCTGTCTGTCTGTCTAGCGTTTTCATGTCGGACCCCAGACCCTTCTCCAGCCAGTGGCCCCTGCCTTGATCGCCTACTTCTGTTTGGGTTGCAGAACCAAGATGCTTGGAGGTTTTACCAAACCTACTTTTTCTGCCTGCACTATTGCGCGACCCAGCCCTCCCTTGACCGACCCTCAGGATGGTCCGCCGGAGCGTTTGTCCCCTGAGCCCACTCCAGGTTGGTTTCAGTCCATCTCCGATTTGGCGCGGGTGTCGCAGGTGGTGGCTACCGCCCTGGTGCGCTCCTCCTTGCAGCCGTCTGTCCAGGACACTTCTGCGGCTTCCCAGCACCGCTCCTTCAGACACTCTCCTCACAAGCGCCTGAGACAGGAGTAATTGGCCTCCTCTTAAGGGCACGGTTCTTGATCCATCGCTCCTGTTGCAGTAGCTGGCCTCTCTCCCGCAGCCGTTCTCCCAGGAACCGCTCACAGTCTCCTCCACGGTTCCCGGTCCACCTCGTCCCACTCCAGGGATCCTACGGTCTGTTCCAAGTCTCCTGGAGAACTTGATGACACAGAGTTGGACCCACCCTCTGACTCGGAGGAAATGTCCCATATGTCGGACATGGTGGACAGCCTAGTGTCAACTGTCAGAGACACCTTTCACTTGCAGAACGCTGGAACTTCCGAGGCAGTTCCGGAAGTCTCCTTCCGCAGGGCGAGACGCCCTCCCCAGGTCTTCAGATCTCATGTTGAATTTGATGAACTCTTGGACGCGGTTTGGAAGCACCATGAGAAGTCAAATCCAATCTCTCTCCCTCTCAGTCCCTGGTTTTTCTGGGACTCCACTTCGACACCGCGGCGGCCAGGTTTCGGCCCCCGGCGGACAAGAGACGTAAGGGAGAACGGCAGGAAAGGGCCAAGACCAGGATAAAGTGGTGCTCCGTCGCGTCCCTTCTTTTCTGCTGAAGGTGGTTTCTTCCGTCCACCTCACTGAGGACATCATTCTCCCCTCCTTTTGTCCCAACCCTTCCCATCCTCGGGGACGCTCCCTCCATAAGTTGGATCTAGTTTGAGCCCTTAAGGCCTATTTGTCGGTCAATTCTTCTTTTTGGTGCTGTGACTCGCTGTTTGTGATTCCCGATGGACGGTGCAAGGGGCTCCCTGCTCCTAAGGCAGTCATCTCCAAGTGGATCCGGTCGGCCATTTCGGAGGCATATCGCTGTAAGGGGAAAGGTCCCTCCCTTTCGAGTTACTGCTCACTCTACCCGCCCCTCTTTAGAGCGGTCCGGAACAGGGCTTCTGCTATGCAGGTGTGCAATGCGGCCACTTGGTCGTCAGTGCACACTTTTGTTAAATTCTATCAGGTGCACACTTTTGCATCTGCCGATGCGGTACTTGGTTGCAAGGTTCTGCAGGCGGCGGTCCTCCGCCTGACTTCCTCTTGCTGGGATTTTGGTTTTTCCTACCCCAGGGACTGCTTTGGGATGTCCCACGGTTCCTGTGTCCCCCAATGTAGGGGACCAAGTAAATTAGATTTTTTTATACTTACTGTACAATCTATTTCTCGGAGCCTCATTGGGGGACACAGCAACCACCCATCAGCTGTTATTGGTTTCCAAGTTTTGGTTGGTTGTCTCTTAGTGAGGGTCTCGGTTTGTGTTTTTGTCTGGGTTGTTCCTCGTTGTTTTTCTCTTTTTTTCTCCTACTGCATTGGGACTAAACTGATTAGCTCAGAATCAGTGGGCGGGTATATCCTGCTGGGAGGAGCCGACTTATTTTTTACCTATTGTCAGCCTCCTAAGGCTAGGTTCACATTGCCGTTGTGCTCTGTCCAATTCTGTGTCTATTCGATAAACCCACAGTCGTGGGTCAGAGCACAACTGACACTACCAGGTTCCAACAGATCCCACTGACTTGAATGGGGTCCGTTTGGGATCCGATAGTTTACCGGAGAAGAATATTTTGTACACCACTAAACTCCTGTTCTTACGACGGGCTTGCCAACTGACCCACCCCCCTACTGATCAATTTTAGGGTACGTTCACACGAGCAGACCCACAGGGTAGTTGACACTGCAGATCCGCTGCTGAAGGACCGCTGCATGGTGGCTTTGCAGGTGCCTTCTTGGAGCGGCAATACACCCCTACGAGCAGACACACTGCGATGTGCGAGTTGGCGCGCATGCGCGGTGTACTCGCACACCTGCGGCCGCTCCCCCTGTTCCATGAGCTAGGCCAAGAGCTGCTGCCATGTGCGAGTATACTGCGCATGTGCGCTGCAACTCACACTTTGCAGTGTGTCTGCTCGCTGCGGCGTATTGCTGCTCCGAACAGGCACATGTAAAGCCACCATGCAGGGGTCCTTCAGTGGCAGATCTGCAGCGTAAAATACGCATTGAGTCCACTCGTGTGAACATACCCTTAGTCCCATAATCCCTTACCCATACTCACAATCCTCCAGAAATAGATCCATTTCTGATCTCCTGAACACAAACGTCCCTTCACTCCAATCTGCGGTAGAGTGACTAATGTAATCCCCATGTCCGCTCGCTCTATCTTTAGAAGGGACAGTGACTTTTCATCAGATCCATGACCCAGCATTTAGTGTAACCATCCGGTAATACTATTCAGGAGTAAAAGCCAGCTGAGAAATCAGTGTTTGCTAAGTATATGTACCCCCCTCCCCCCCCCACTATGTGACACCTCGACAAAGGGCCAAGGTTTACATTCCTAATGAAGCGTCACAAGAAATAATTAATGGGGTACTCCCATGCCCCAGCCTTCTGAACCAGATGTTCAGAAGGTTGGGGCACGGGAGTATCCCTTTACGGATCATGTTCATGAGTTCACGTAGATAGAAAAGAAGCATGTGACTGTATAATGTGAACTTACTGTATGGCCACATATGGATGGTGTTTGGATAAGCCTGACACTGACCGTCAGGACGTTCACTGGGTCGGGGGGATTTTCTGTTTCTCCGATGTGAAGGCGTTATGGGAAAGAGTCAATGTCTTTGAACTTTCAGCTTTCGCGAAGTCACAGATGGCATAAAATTAAACAAGTAGATCATTGATCAGCCGGAGCCATTGGATTCTTGATATTATGACAAGACCCTGAGAACAAAAGAACTGGGGCTTAAAAGTTAATCAAGTATAACATTTCTCCTCAACATTGGGGGGGGGGGGGGGGGGTAGGATCCAGGAGGGCCCATAAACATTGGAGGATTGGCTGTTCCTGCTGAAATCTACATGTAGGACTATCTTCTATAAAATAAATAATAATAAGAATAATCAAGACAGATCTGATGTCCCCTATACCTAGATTGAATGAATTATCTATATAAATATCAAGACGCTCCATCATTGACTGTGATCCATAACTTCTTTTCGAGTAGCTGCAGGTTCCCCTGTAAGCCATTGTTTCCCCACCAGGGTGCCTCCAGCTGTTGCAATACTACGACTCACAGAATATCCCACAAAAAGTTATATGTTACTCAGTTTCTAATATGATCATGTTTATATGTGTCTACCACCTATATATTTCTCACAAATACCTTTTTCCTGTTTCTCATTTGGTTTTTCATTCTGTGCTCTGGAGGGGGCATGTCCTCACTCACCATGCATTCACTTCCTTCCTGAGTCTGCTGTACTGTCCTGGGTCTCATAATTCAATCACTGCATGTTGCTCTGTAACTCCCTCCTCTTTTTTATTTTAATGCTGCAGTCTGATAGGACAGGAGTGAGCACAGAGGAGTGCCAGTCCCACCCTCACTTTCTAGACTTTGTCCCTGCCTGTGCTTCGGCTGGGACAAAAATGATGCCATGGCCGGACAGGATTATGTTGTGGATGGTATGGGAACCCCTAGTGGTGTGTTTTTATAAACCATGATTTCTATGAAAAGGAAAAAATATTTCTTTTAGATGTACAACAGTTTTTGAATCTGACAGTGCCCATTTAATGTTTCCATTCAATTGTGCAAAGAAGAGATCTTATAAATTATGAGGAATTGAAACAATAAGTATATTAGAATGCAGCAGAACTTTTAATAATAATACATTTACATCACACCCTATCATGTCACGGTAGAGATGTGAAGGCTCCTAAAATCTCTAGTAGCAATAATTTAAATATATAATTAATAATAACAAATATATCATCCCACTCGAGAAATAATGCAGAATGGGTCACCATTATAGCCGAGCAAGGACGACGGTGGTCTAGACCTTGTGTGTATGGTACTATGCAAGAACACTATAGGACAGTGATTCTCAACCTGGGGTACAAGTACCCCCAGGGGTACTTGGCAGTTCTCCAGGGGGTACTTGAAAAAAATCAGTAATTGCAGCCACAGCCACTGGTTACTGGTCTGGACAACTTTTAAAGAAATGTTAGGCTGACGTCACTTCACGAGGAGCGGAGCAGGAGGACAGCAAAGGGGAAGCGCGGGCACTGGGCTGCTGCGGGCAGTAACTACCATCAGCTTCGTTGCTCCACTGCCCCTGCAGACCGGGGACCTACTACTATGAGCCATAACAATAGGTCCCCAGACCGGAGGAGCAGTGGAGCACCAAACGGGACAGTATGGTGGCCAACAACTACCGTATTTATCGGCATATGACACACATTTTTTAGGCTAAAGTCTATCTGCGTGTTATACGCCGATAAACAGTTTCTGACCCCGCAGAAGCCGATCCGTAGCTGCCCGCTTCTCTGCCCCTGCCTATCCTGGGGTCCAGAGACCGCCGCAGCCACTGCCCCATTGCCTCCCCCATCCCCGGTTTTATAATTACCTGTTCCCGGGGTCCGCGCTTCTTCTGGCTCCGGTGTAATGAAGAAAACTGTGTCTTGAAGCGTTCTGTGTCCCGCGTTGTTGCTATGCGCTGCACAATGACGAGTGACGTCTTCAACACGACATCACCGTCAGTGGCACGGCGCACAGTGACAGCTAAGGACGCCGCCGGAGCCAGAAGCAGCGTGGACCCCAGGAACAGGTAATTATAAAACCGGAATGGGGAGGTAATGGGGCAGCGGCGGCGACAGTCTCTGGATAGCCAGGGGGAGAGAAGCGGTGGCAGCAGGACTCTAGACCCCAGGAAAGGCAGGGGGAGAGAAGCGGACAGCGACGGCCTCTCTCCCCCTGCCTTTCCTGGGGGCTTCTGCGGGGTCAGAAACAGTCTATCAGGGTATACACATGCACACACACGCACCCTCATTTTACCAAGCATATTTGGGTAAAAAGCTTTACCCGATAAATACGGTATATATGGGGGCATTTTGGAGGCCTAAAACTATATATGGAAAGCGGTTTGGGGGCCTACAGCTATATTTGGGGGCACAGAGGGGACCTAACTACTTTATGGGGACGCAAAGCGGGTACTATTACTGTGTATGACAATAAACATGGGGAGTTTGTAAATAGGTGGGTATTGTACTGCAGGAAGGGGCCTTTAAATGTTTGTTTGGCTGGTTCTGTGGAGAAGTCTTGTATGGGAGAAATCTTGATGGCGGTCTAGGCCAGATAGTGAAGAAAAAGTAAGCAACTCCCGTTAGAGAAGACGTCACTTGTAAATCGGGGACTGGGGAGATGGGAAGAGAAACAGGGCCTGTTATAGAGGAAAGTAAAGCATATGAATTATACTATAATCATTATACAAATGTCTCTAATTGGGGGGCGGGTACAATTTTTAGGAATGGGCTGTCAAGGGGTACTCAGGCAAAAAAAGGTTAATAACCACTGCTATAGGATACTATATATACCAGTGTGCCTCCAGCTGTTGCAAAACTACAACTCCCGTTGGCTGTCCGGGCATGCTGGGAGTTGTAGTTTTGCAACAGCTGGAGGCACACTGGTTGAGAAACCCTGATATATACTATTATAAGATGACATGTCCCTGCCGTCCACCCAGCCCCCAGTGTAGAGAGAGCTGGCGTGTCGTAGACCTTCTCTTATAGCTGTTTTCTCTAATAGTCGAGGTCATGGAGAGTGCGGTGCCTCAGTCCCTCCATTGTAGGAGTATGGGCATGAAGATTAAGCGCCGTGACTCATGGGGATTGGTATGCGAGTGTTTCAGCAGGTTAATAGAAGGGACACTCTCTGTTTCTGGACAGTGATTTTTAGTGAGACCGCAACTAAATATGTGTAAAGTTGTATTGAAGGAAAACTGTCAGCTTTCTCCACCCACACTAACCAGCAGTACTGGCTGGTAGTGCGGGGGACGCTGATCAATTTGATGCTAACCGTGTCTGGAACCGCCGAGCCGTTCGGCCGTAATCTTCTATTTTCGATATATGCTAATTAGGTACTAACTTGCACCGGCCGGGCTAACTGGCACTCTGACGTCAGCGTTTCCGGCCGCAGCGCCGCCCAGGTCATCAATATTTCTCCTCTCCCTCCGCCTCTCCCTCTTCTCCCCACTCTGTAATGAAGAGAGAGGGGAGGAATATTGATGAGCTGGGCGGCGCTGCGGCCAGAAACGCTGACGTCAGAGTGCGAGTTAGCCCGGCCAGTGCAAGTTAGCACCTAATTAGCATATATTGAAAATAGAAGATTACGGCTGAAGGGTGCAGCGGATCCGGGCACGGTAAGCATCAAACTGATCAGCGTCCCCCGCACTACCAGCCAGTACCGCTGATTAGTGCGGGGGGGGAGCAAGATGACAGTTTTCCTTTAAATCCTGTCCAGAGGAAAAGTTGCTGAGTTGCCCAGAGCAACCAATCAGATTCCTTCTTTCATTTCTCAGAGGCGTCTTTAAAAATTTACTTTTCCTCCGGACAGGTTTTGATAAATCTCCCCCATAGTGTCCTAGGACTAAATTACACCAAGTGTGCCAGGTCCTAGGGTATACCGTAATATGTTCTCCAATTGTGCATGTACGTGGGATCTGAATTTCTGAAGATGCCTACTCAGTCCCTGTTCTTAGGCCGGGTTCACACCACGTTTTTGCAATACAGTTCCCGTATACGCTTTCAATTTGAAAACCGTACGGAACCGTATTGAACACCGTATGCATTGACTCTCCATTGAAAACCGTATGCCAAAAGATGTATCCGGTTGCATCCGTTTTGCGTCTTGTACGGTTTTGTCCGTTTTTTCCCCATACCCAAAACCGTAGCCTACCACCGTATGGAAACCCTATATGGTTTTTTTAAACGTGGGAGTCAATGGGAGCCGTACAGACCTGTATGTGCGTACTGTTCCATCTGGTTTTCACCATACGGTTTTTGACTTTGCAACGTTTTTTTCTTGGAATTTCAATCAAACAAGTGAAACTTTATTCATAATAGAGTGAAAACTTAAAAACGTATATGTTTTTTTCTTAAAAACGGATGCAACCGGACATCATTTTTAAAACCGTATGATTTTTAACCGTATAGGAGTTAAAATTTGTACACACTTTTTGATGCAGTTTAGTCCGGTTTTGAGGAATCCGTTTTTCATCAAAAAACCCAGCCTTAAGAAGCATAAAACATTTTTTTTAACAGTCCCCTTCTTGTGTGTGGTGCTATATGAGACTATCTGGCACCCTGGCATATGGCTGCCAATCTGTAATAAATGGCTCCCAGTTGATGTTTTCTCCATCTAGACCATTTGCTTGGGCTGGTGGAATTCTGGATTCCCTATCCTCTTTGTCAGTCCAAATGCCAATGTTTTATATGCCAAAGGGCACTCATAAGCCTAAGTTATTGTCCCCCATAACAAAGCTTGCCATGCTGCCCCCATAACAAAGCTTGCCATGCCGCCCCCCCCATAACAAAGTTTGCCATGCTGCCCCCATAACAAAGCTTGCCATGCTGCCCCCCATAACAAAGTTTGCCATGGTGCCGCCCAAAACAAAGCTTGCCATGCTGTCCCCTTTTCAAAGCTTTCCATGCTGCCCTACACAGTAAAGCTTGCCATGCTGCCCCCCCATAATAAAGCTTGCCATGCTGCCCCCCCATAACATAGCTTGCCATGCTGCCCCCCATAATAAAGCTTGCCATGCTGCCCCCCATAATAAAGCTTGTCATGCTGCCCCCTTTTCAAAGCTTGCCATGATGCCCTACACAGTAAAGCTTGCCATGCTGCCCCCCCCATAACAAAGCTTGCCATGCTGCCCTACACAGTAAAGCTTGCCATGCTGCTGCCCATAACAAAGCTTGCCATGCTGCCCTACACAGTAAAGCTTGCCATGCTGCCCCCCATAACAAAGCTTGCCATGCTGCCCTACACAGTAAAGCTTGCCATGCTGCTGCCCATAACAAAGCTTGCCATGCTGCCCTACACAGTAAAGCTTGCCATGCTGCCCTACACAGTAAAGCTTGCCATGTTGCCCTACACAGTAAAGCTTGCCATGTTGCCCTACACAGTAAAGCTTGCCATGTTGCCCTACACAGTAAAGCTTGCCATGTTGCCCTACACAGTAAAGCTTTCCATGCTGCTGCCCATAACAAAGCTTGCCATGCTGCCCTACACAGTAAAGCTTGCCATGCTGCCCTACACAGTAAAGCTTGCCATGTTGCCCTACACAGTAAAGCTTGCTATACTGCCCCACAGGGTATAACCTGCTAGGGAAGAACAATTGGAAACCTTGGTACGATGTTGTAGTATGAAGAACTCCCACACTAGATGTCAGTGTTCCCTCACCTGTCCAGGTGTGCTACATCTTCATAGGATGACTAACACAGGCATTTCACCTAGATGTCATGTCACAATGGGGGAAACTAACTCTATAGTATTTTGTCATGTTATTAAAATACTACAGTATAAATATATATATATATATATGTATGGGCCAATGTTACATCTGGTAACTGAAGTTAAAGGGGTACTCCGGGGAAAAAAATATTTTCAAATCAACTGGTGGCAGAAAGTTAAACAAATTTGTAAATTACTTCTATATAAAAATCTTAATCCTTCCAGTACTTATCAGCTGCTGTATACTACAGAGGAAGTTGTGTAGATCTTTTTGGTCTGACCACACTGCTCTCTGCTGCCACCTCTGTCTGTGTCAGGAACTGTCCAGAGTAGTAGCAAATCCCCATAGCAAACCTCTCCTGCTCTGGACAGTTCCTGACACGGACAGAGGTGGCAGCAGAGAGCACTGTGGTCAGACAGAAAAGAACAACTCAACTTCCTCTGTAGTATACAGCAGCGATAAGTACTGGAAGGATTAAGATATTTTAATAAAAGTAATTTAAAAATCTGTTTAACTTTCTGGCTCCAGCTGATTTGAAACAAATTGTTTTCCACCAGAGTACCCCTTTAAGGTGTCTTCCCATTTCCTCGGCTCTCAGAACTGCTTGTAGCCTTTAAGTTCAAATATACAGAGACGCTTCCTAATCCTTCATGACTTTGTCTGTGACTGTTTCAGAATTTGGGGTATCTGCCGAGGTGGTGGCAGCTGTGGATGTCAACACCACCGCCAATGAAGTCTACAAACACAACTTTCCGAATACTCCATTATGGCCCAAGTCTATAGAGGTACGTGCATTATCCATATGTGTTGAATAGTAATAGTGGTCAGTTTTGTCTTCTGTTTAGTCAGTCTTTGCACCTTGTCTAGCAGCACTCGTGTCTGAATGACTCCCTCTGCATTTGTTTACAGCACTGGGTGCAGCGCAGAAGGCTTGTGACGTCACGGCCACTCCCCCTCAATGCAAGTCTATGGGAGGGGGCGTGATGGCAATCACGCCCCCTCCCATAGACTTGCATTGAGGGGGCGTGGCAGTGACGCCAAGAGCCTCCGCCCCGCATCGCCAATCATCCGGCACGGAGCGAAGTTTGCTCTGTGCACCGGATGTCTGGGGTGCCGCAGCTGAGATTGCAGGGATCCCCAGCGGCGGGACCCTCGCGATCACACATCTTATCCCCCTATCCTTTAGATAGGGGATAAAATGTCAGGGGGCGGAGTACCCCTTTTATGTTCAGATCTTTTTCATTGTATGGAGACCCGACCAGTGAGAATAAAGTCCAGGGATCAGCTTCCCGTCAATCAGTTTGAGTCTGAATTACCATGAGATGGGAAAATCTGTTGACTGGAGCGACTAGGAGCGAGGCCTAGTCATCAGGGCTAGACTATAGCGGGGTGGGATTTTACTGCCAACATTGTGTAGTTTTCTTGTGCAGTAGTGTTAAGAGCATACAGAGAATAGTGTGATCGAGATCCTGTGGAGAGAAACAACTCATAGATAAAAGGGATCAGAGGAGCCGAATACAACGCCAACTTACCGCCCCTTATCAACGATCGGCTATAACTGCAGACAACAGCTTTCAGGCCAATGTGTCTAAGGGATGCAGAAAGGTGTGACTCCATGTAGAAACATATCCTGGTCAGATGGATCCAGATCTCTGTGGAGAAACATATCCTGGTCAGATGGATCCAGATCTCTGTGGAGAAACATATCCTGGTCAGATGGATCCAGATCTCTATTGTGAAACATGGCCTGGTCAGATGGATCCAGATCTCTGTGGAGAAACATGGCCTGGTTAGATGGATCCAGATCTCTATAGAGAAACATGGCCTGGTCAGATGGATCCAGATCTCTGTGTAGAAACATGGCCTGGTCAGATGAATCCAGATCTCTATAGAGAAACATGGCCTGGTCAGATGGATCCAGATCTCTGTGTAGAAACGTGGCCTGGTCAGATGGATCCAGATCTCTGTGTAGAAACGTGGCCTGGTCAGATGGATCCAGATCTCTGTGGAGAAACATGGTCTAGTCATGGCTCAGACAGATAATTCAGATCTCTAAAGAAACATGTGCTGGTCAGATTGATCCAGAGCTCTGTGGAGAAACATGGTCTAGTGAGATGATCTAGATATTTGAAGAAACATGTCCTGTGAGATTGTTATAGATCTTTGTGGAGAAACATGGTCTAGTCAGATGGATCTACAGTGGGGATCAAACGTTTGGGCACCCCAGGTAAAAATTTGTATTAATGGGCATAAAGAAGCCAAGGAAAGATGGAAAAATCTCAAAAAGGCATCAAATAACAGATTAGACATTCTTATAATATTTCCATCATTTACACTTTCAAAATAACAGAAAACAAAAAAATTGCCTCTGCAAAAGTTTGGGCACCCTGCAGAATTTATAGCAAGCACTGTCCCCTTTGCAAAGCTGAGACCTGCCAGTGTCATGGATTGTTCTCAATCATCATCTGGGAAAACCAGGTGATGTCAACCTCAAAGGTTTTAAATGCCCAGAATCATCTGACCTTGCCCCAACAATCAGCACCATGGGTTCTTCTAAGTAGTTGTCTAGAAATCTGAAACTGAAAATAGTCGACGCTCACAAAGCTGGAGAAGGCTATAAGAAGATAGCAAAACGTTTTCAGATGTCAATATCCTCTGTTCGGAATGTAATTAAGAAATGGCAGTCATCAGGAACAGTGGAAGTTAAAGCAAGACCTGGAAGACCAAGAAAAATATCAGACAGAACAGCTCGCAGGATTGTGAGAAAAACAATTCAAAACCCACGTTTGACTGCACAATCCCTCCAGAAAGATCTGGCAGACACTGGAGTTGTGGTACACCATTACACTATAAAGAAATACTTGTACAAATATGGTCTTCATGGAAGATTCATCAGAAGAAAACCTCTACTACGTCCTCACCACAAAAATCAGCGATTGAACTTTGCAAATGAACATATAGACAAGCCTGACGCATTTTGGAAACAAGTTCTGTGGACCCATGAGGTTAAAATTGAACTTTTTGGCCGGAATGAGCAAAGGTACATTTGGAGAAGAAGGGGAACAAAATTTTATGAAAACAAACTCTGTCCAACTGTTAAAGGACAACTGCAGTGGTACACATTTATATATGCCCATGCCCGGGCCTCAAAAATAAAAGAAACTCATACATACCTTCCTACGAGCCCCCGTTGGTCCGGCACAGGCCTCAGGCACAGGTCCGGCAGTGCTGACGTCATTCCACTTCCTGGGGACGGGGACGATGCAGAACCGTCGGCGTATCACCGGCCGTAGCGATGTCCCGCCCCGGCCGATGATAGGCTGAGCCCACTGTCATGTAAGGAGCTCTGGCTGGCTTCTTACATGACAGTGGGCTCAGCCTATCACCGACCGGGGCGGGACATCGCTACGGCCGGTGATACGCAGACGGCTCTGCGTCGTCCCCTGTGTACCACTGCAGTTGTCCTCTAAGCATGGGGGGGGGGGGGGGGAATCAATCATGCTTTGGGGTTGGATTGCAGCCAGTGGCCTAGGGAACATCTCACGCTTAAAAGGAAAAATGGATTCAATAAAATTTCAGCAAATTTTGGATGCTAACTTGATGCCATCTGTGAAAAAGCTGAAGTTAAAGAGAGGATGGCTTCTACAAATGGATAATGATCCTAAACACACCTCGAAATCCATGGGGGATTACATCAAGAGGCGTAAACTGAAGGTTTTGCCATGGCCTTCACAATTTCCTGACCTCAACATAATTGAAAATCTATGGATAGACCTTAAAAGAGCAGTGTGTGACAGACAGCTCAGAAATCTCGAAGTAGAAGACTTTTGTAAGGAAGAATGGGCAAAAATACCTCAAACAAGAATTGAAAGACTCTTGGCTGGCTACAAAAAGAGTTTACAAGCTGTGATACTTGCCAAAGGGGGCAGTACAAGATATTAACTCTGCAGGATGCCCAAACTTTGGCAGATGCCATTTTTTTGTTTTCTGTTATTTTGAAAGTGTAAATGATGGAAATAAAATCTAACTTTTGTTGACATATTATAAGAATGTCTAATCTGTAATTTGATGCCTTTTTGTAGAATTTTCCATCTTTCCTTGGCTTCTTTATGCACATTAATACATTTTTTTACCTGGGGTGCCCAAACTTTTGATCCTCACTGTAGATCACTGTGGAAAACATGGCTCGGTTAGATGGATCAGAAAATTATAGAGCAACTAATAATGTGCTCAAAGGTGTGCCTAAAACTTAGCTTTTAATAGTGCCTTTAAAAGTTACCATTACTTTGCCTGTGTAACCAACACCATTAAAATATTAATACAAGGTGGTCATCACCATTAGCAACAACAAGCAAAAGGTAAAGCTCTGCTGGGCCCTGCCAGCCCACTTGTGCCAAGAGAAATACACAAAAGTATAAACTGCCGACGCGTTTCTACCACCTGTTCAATAATGGCGTCATCAGGGAGGTACAAAATTCGTATTTTAACAATTCCAAAATGACCACAAAATATTGATATAGATAAGGAATAAACGGCTAATTGGCTGAAAACATGGCATTGGTTCCTGTTGGGAAAAGAACACATGAATTTCACTCTAGGAATGTAGGTCTGCTGTGAAGGGAAAGGCTGTCCCTAAAAGTCCTATAAAAAAGGAATATTCACAGCCCAGTATCCTATGGAGAAATGTTCTGTCCCTTTTTATAGCCAGTCTATTGCCACATAAATCATATACAGCCGCCGTTTCCATGATTAGTTGTATCAGGTCGCGGGCTCAGCATAACCTGCTATTTCGCAGGGAGCCGGGGATTACCAGCTCGACTCGTTGGTGCAGCGAGATGCCGGCGTCTGACTTCGGTTTGATGGATCCAGATCTCTGTTCCACAATGCTGATGGGGGGTCAGAATTCGGCACAAGCAGCATGAACAGTTTAAACAGGTGAAGGAGGAGTAGTCCTGTGAGGAATGTTATCTTGGTGCACTCTGGATCCTCTGAAACTTATGGAAGGACAATTGGAAAGTAGAGGCGACCAAGTTCATTCCTTCATGGCAGAAGGTGACTGTCAGGAGGACAATGTACCAATGGTCATATAGCCATGGATTCCTTCCAGAAACATAACCACTTATGGTCCTTCACAGTCCCAGATCCTAGATATCTCTGGGGTAGAACATCTGTTTAGAGCTTATTGGCACCGCCATCTAATGTGTGGCAAATGCCAGTGGACAAATATACCTCCAGGACTATTTCATCACCTAGTGGAGCCTGTGCTTTCACAAACTGCTGTGGCTCCATATGTCCAATCTGCTACTAGACTACGTCTACAATAAAATGGCCGTTCTGTGTATATGGTCTGTATATAAAGCTGAACCCTGACCTGTTGTGAAGTTATACAGTGATACACTCAGATTGCTGCACAACTACGATTTACCAAAGAAGAGATGTGAGTGACAACCCCAGTATGAGCTGTAACACCAGCCATTGTCACCCAGCTTTCCTGGGAAAGGAACTACAGAATACTTGGATTCTACTGAAAAGAAGGTCAGCAGCTATAAACTATAATAATCGTCTGACCTTCAGCTGCCACTGGATGTTATACAATGAACAGCCTGCTTGACTTTTATGTAACATTTCACAAAGCCGCTCTCACACGTAAGAACACAGTTGTATTATGCAGCAAGGAAAGCTCGAAAAACAAGAAAAAATCAGCATTAAAGCTATGTTAACTGTTACAGTACAGGAGTACTGTAGTGGTATATAATTCGGATAGGGGAAAAGTTATAGATTGCTGGGGCCCCCCGCGATCTCCTGCACGGGGCAGGAAGCGCCATGCCGTCCACAGCAGGAAGCCGCGGCAGACATGCCCCCTCCATGTATCTCTATGGCAGTGGTTCTCAACCTTTTTCGCTACTGTACCCCTAAAGGGTGAAAGTATATTCGCGGGTACCCCTCCCCATTATCCCCCCCCCTGCATGTTAATCCACTTTCGCCATTATCCCCCCCCCCCATCTTAATCCCCTTGTGCCGTTATCCCCCCCCTCCAATCCCCCTGGGCCAATGTATGAGATACAAACAATAACACCCTCCCATACTGAGGTGTAAAAAGAGAATGAGGCAATAAAAGAAAAGAGGACAGCGCCTCGTGTGATACCGTAAATCAAGTGAACCCAAGTGGATCCCCCAACAGGGTGTGCTCTCACCTGGAGACCCTCTTGAGGGTTAAGCGTGGGTTAACAGATACTTGTTTGTGTATATGCCTTTCTTACATCCGATTGTTTTTTTCCCAGTCATGCCCCCTCCCATCATCTTTCAAATTCCATTGGCTGTATAGGTTTCTCAGGCCTGCAAATTTATTTAAACGTCTCCCTGGAACCTCTGATTCTCCTTTATCATTCAATATTATTGAACGCTGAGTTCTTCTAATTCTCCTTCGTTCAGCTAATCATGTTTCAATAATACCTGTTATGTTGTCCGGCCGATGCGCTCCAAGCCTCCTTTTGGGATATGTTCCCAGTGCTTCAGACGCCATTCCATATACATTGTATACAAAAGCTAACTCATCAATCATGACACAGTGTTCATATATGTATCTGTTTTATTCCCACAAAATATGTCTTGTATATTTAGTGACATTTCAGTGGTTTCTGATCCAGATCCGGGTCAGATACACGCCCTCTGACCTGGAATATCTTCTTTGGTGCCCATTTGCTGTCTATTTAATGTCCATTTTTATTTTTCCTATATACATCTGCAATTTGAAGAAGGGATATGCTGATCCCGAAACGCGTCATTGCCTGCATGCTTTTTAAAATAGTTTTATTATTACATTTAAATAAACTATTTTAATGTAACCTACGTCTTCCCTGAACCATCTTTGGACCGAGCAGCGCCGGATGCAAGGGCCTTCTTTTTCTCCTTCCTCATCCATACTGAGGTGTAACACTTAGTTTAACATTCTTACCAGGCCTGTGTCTATCCCGTTTGGCAGGAGTCGGAGGGCCGCACTGACAGGTGATGTCCTCCTGCGCTGTGCCGGCACCTTCCCACAACGTCAGGGATGTCACATGGCAGGCCCGGCAGCCACTGCAGCTCACGTAAAGTGGCTGCGGCTCCATCTCCAGCCATGGTACAATATAGTGAGCTGCTGCGGCGTCCAATTCCCGCTCTGGCCAATGCATGGCTCTTATTTGTCAGCGAATTGAGGTACCCACACATAACACTTGGCGTACACCTGGTTGAGAACCCCTGCTCTATGGGATACATGGAGGGGGTGTGTTGGAGGCCGCATCATGCGGGAACGGAACGCCCCCTTCATGCGGACTGCTGTGGCCTCCTACAGGAGATCGTGGAGGGTCCCAGTGGTCGGACTTCCCGCGATCTATAACTTTATCCCCTACCCTTCGGATAGGGGATAAGTTCTATTCCACTACAGTATTCCTTTAACTCAAACATGGAGCCTGAAAATAGTAGGAAGGAGACACTGCCCCACTGTCTTAGCATTTCCAACATATTATCCTCACCATAACTGAGATATCCAGAAACAACTGATTACACTTGTTGGGTTTGAAATATAAAGATTTTTCCCACCAATATCTAAAGGCTGTTTTTAAAGGGGTACTCCACTGGCCACTGGAAAACATTTTTTTTTTTTTTTTTTTTTAAATCAACTGGTGCCAGAAAGTTGAACAAATTTGTAAATCACTTCTATTTAAAAATCTTAGTACTTCCAGTACTTATCAGCTGCTGTATGTTTCCAGAGGAAGTTCTTTTATTTTTGAATTTCCTTTCTGTCTGACCACAGTGCTCTCTGCTGACACCTCTGTCCATTTTGGGAACTGTCCAGAGTAGGAGCAAATCCCCATAGCAAACCTCTCCTGCTCCAGACAGTTCCTAAAATGGCCAGAGGTGTCAGCTGAGAGCACTGTGGTCAGACAGAAAGGAAATTCAAAAAGAGAACTTCCTGTGAAACATACATCAGCTGATAAGTACTGGATGGATTAAGATTTTTAAATAGA
>NW_026610024.1:0-20273 GCF_029499605.1 Hyla sarda | reverse complement strand
TAAATTAGCACTTGAGGAATGGAGGCATCTGCTGGAGGGATCAAGATTTCCAGTTATTATTTACACCGATCACAAGAACCTCTCCTACCTCCAGTCTGCCCAACGGCTGAATCCTCGTCAGGCCAGGTGGTCTCTGTTCTTTGCCCGATTTAATTTTGAAATTCACTTTCGGCCTGCTGATAAAAACATTAGGGCCGATGCTCTCTCTCGTTCCTCAGATGCCTCTGAAATTGAACTCTCTCCTCAACACATCATTCCTCCTGACTGCCTGATTTCCACTTCTCCAGCCTCCATCAGGCAAACTCCTCCAGGAAAGACCTTTGTTTCTCCACGCCAACGCCTTGGGATCCTCAAATGGGGTCACTCCTCCCATCTCGCAGGTCATGCGGGCATCAAGAAATCTGTGCAACTCATCTCTCGCTTCTATTGGTGGCCGACTCTAGAGACTGATGTGGTGGACTTTGTGCGAGCCTGCACTATCTGTGCCCGGGATAAGACTCCTCGCCAGAAGCCCGCTGGTTTTCTTCATCCTCTACCTGTCCCCGAACAACCTTGGTCTCTGATTGGTATGGATTTTATTACTGACTTACCCCCATCCCATGGCAACACTGTTATTTGGGTGGTCGTTGATCGATTCTCCAAAATGGCACATTTCATCCCTCTTCCTGGCCTTCCTTCAGCGCCTCAGTTGGCTAAACAATTTTTTGTACACATTTTTCGTCTTCACGGGTTGCCTACACAGATCGTCTCGGATAGAGGCGTCCAATTTGTGTCTAAATTCTGGAGGGCTCTCTGTAAACAACTCAAGATTAAATTAAATTTTTCTTCTGCATACCATCCTCAATCCAATGGACAAGTAGAGAGAATTAACCAGATCTTGGGTGACTATTTACGACATTTTGTTTCCTCCCGCCAGGATGACTGGGCAGATCTTCTACCTTGGGCCGAATTCTCGTATAATTTCAGAATCTCTGAATCTTCCTCCAAATCTCCGTTTTTCGTGGTGTACGGCCGTCACCCTCTTCCCCCCCTCCCTACCCCCTTGCCCTCTGGTCTGCCCGCTGTGGATGAAATTTCTCGTGATCTTTCCACCATATGGAAAGAGACCCAAAATTCTCTCTTACAGGCTTCTTCTCGCATGAAGAGATTCGCAGATAAGAAAAGAAGAGCTCCTCCCATTTTTTCCCCTGGAGACAAGGTATGGCTCTCCGCTAAATATGTCCGTTTCCGTGTCCCGAGCTATAAGTTGGGACCACGCTATCTTGGTCCTTTTAAAGTTTTGTGTCAAATTAATCCTGTCTCTTACAAACTTCTTCTTCCTCCTTCTCTTCGTATCCCTAATGCCTTTCACGTCTCTCTTCTTAAACCTCTCATCCTCAACCGTTTTTCTCCTAAATCTGTTCCTCCCACTCCTGTTTCCGGCTCCTCGGACATCTTCTCTGTCAAAGAGATTTTGGCCTCTAAAAAGGTCAGGGGAAGAACTTTTTTTTTAGTGGATTGGGAGGGTTGTGGTCCAGAAGAGAGGTCCTGGGAACCTGAGGACAATATCCTGGACAAAAGTCTGATCCTCAGGTTCTCAGGCCCCAAGAAGAGGGGGAGACCCAAGAAGAGGGGGAGACCCAAGGGGGGGGGTACTGTTACGCCGAGCGCTCCGGGTCCCCGCTCCTCCCCGGAGCGCTCGCTACACTTCCCTCACTGCAGCGCTCCGGTCGGTTCCACGGACCCGGGGCGCTGCGTTACCACCTCCGGCCGGGATGCGATTCGCGATGCGGGTAGCGCCCGCTCGCGATGCGCACCCCGGCTCCCGTACCTTACTCGCTCCCCGTCAGTTCTGTCCCGGCGCGCGCGGCCCCGCTCCCTAGGGCGCGCGCGCGCCGGGTCTTTGCGATTTAAAGGGCCACTGCACCGCTGATTGGTGCAGTGGTTCCAATTAGTGTTTACACCTGTGCACTTCCCTATATCACCTCACTTCCCCTTCACTCCCTCGCCGGATCTTGTTGCCCTAGTGCCAGTGAAAGCGTTCCTTGTGTGTTCCTTGCCTGTGATTCCAGACCTTCTGCCGTTGCCCCTGACTACGATCCTTGCTGCCTGCCCCGACCTTCTGCTACGTCCGACCTTGCTTCTGTCTACTCCCTTGTACCGCGCCTATCTTCAGCAGCCAGAGAGGTTGAGCCATTGCTAGGGGATACGACCTGGTCACTACCGCCGCAGCAAGACCATCCCGCTTTGCGGCGGGCTCTGGTGAAAACCAGTAGTGACTTAGAACCGATCCTCTAGCACGGTCCACGCCAATCCCTCTCTGGCACAGAGGATCCACTACCTGCCAGCCGGCATCGTGACAATAGCACTTAGACAGAAAAGAACAACCTTAACTTCAGAAGCTCATAAGTACTGAAAGGATTAATATTTTTTTAATAGAAGTAATCTACAAATCTGATAAACTTTCTGGAGCCAGTTGATATATAAAAAAAAGTTTTTCCTGGATAACCCCTTTAATCCACTTATATAAGCCTTTGCTGCGTCCCAGAACACATTACCCGAGGCTGTCCCCTCATTAAGATAAAAAAAATTCTGAGAAATTTCCCACTATGTATGGTTCTTCCCCCATATCTCTAACCAGTATGGACTTACACATAGTCCTCTTCCGTGTTTTCTCTTGTTACTATACAATTTTATCAGCATTGGTGAGTGGTCTGAGACGCTTCTAGGCTCATATTTAACTTCTTTCACTCCCCTTAGCATATCCTGCGATCCTATTGTCATATCTATTCTAGACAAAGTTTGTTTAGATTTATTTAAGCATGAGTATAATTTTTTTTCTGGGTTTTGGATCCTCCATAAATCCTTCCACCCCATTTCATCTAAAAATTTCCCCAGCCCCGAATTAGATATTTTTCCCTTTATTAATTTTTTTCTCCATCTATCCAAATAATCTAGAATCACTGTATTATAATCACCCATAATTAGTACTGGGATATTCCCCATATCTTTAAAAAATTTACATAGGCTCAACAGAACTGAAAAATTTAAAGGGGGTGGAATATAAATGAAGGCCCAATCATTTTTTCCCTCCCATTCTATCATCAAGAACACATACCTTCCTTCCCTATCAATTCTATTCTCTAACACTTCCATCTGTATCCCTTTATGTATCATCATACTTACCCCCCTTGAATAATTAGAGTACATTGAGTGGTATGATTGAGCTATTCATTTACGGTTTAACATCATAATTTTTTCCTTATTTAAGTGGGTCTCTAAAAGGCAGACCACCCCAGGCAGATGTTTTGCTATTACCCTGAACACTGCAGCTCTCTTTTGTCTTTCTGATAATCATCTAACGTTCCATACCAATATATTTACCATCTAACTTTTGGCTTTTTGTACAAGGAAAAAAAAAAAAGAAAAACGCAAGTGCCAACCCCCCCCCCCCCACATGGTTCACTCTCCCCTTACCTCTCTACTGAGCCAAACCTCCACCTGACCACGCCATACTTAAAACAATTGCATAAGAAAAAAAATATTATTAAAGGGGTACTCCGGTGCTTAGACATCTTATCCCCTATCCAAAGGATAGGGGATAAGATGCCTGACCGCGGGAGTCCCGCCGCTGGGGACCCCCGTGATCTTGCACGCGGCACCCTGTTTGTAATCAGTCCCCGGAGCGTGTTCGCTCTGGGTCTGTTTACGGGCGACCACAGGGCCGACGGCGTGTGACAGCTATAACGCCCCCTCCCATAGGCTTGCATTGAGGGGCGGAGCGTGACGTCACACGGGGACGGAGGCGTGACGTCACACGCCGTCGGCCCTGTGGTCGCACGTAATCAGACCCGGAGCGAACAGGCTCCGGGGACTGATTACAAACAGGGTGCCGCGTGCAAGATCATGGGGGTCCCCAGCGGCGGGACTCCAGCGGTCAGGCATCTTATCCCCTATCCTTTGGATAGGGGATAAGATGTCTAAGCACCGGAATACCCCTTTAAAGGGACAACTATTTAATCGCTTCGTTATCCAGCCACTCCGTTGCATCTGCTGGTGTCGTAAAAAAAAGTGTTTGATTCTTGTACTCTGTTCTCAATTTGGCCGGGAATATCAATGAATATTTTATTTCCTCCACTCTTAATGTTTTTTTAACCTGTAAAAAATTCATCCTTGCTTGCTGCGTTTTTTTTGAAAAATCCGAGAATATTCCCACCTTACTACCTTCAAACAATGTCTCTGTATTCCTTCTCGCCCTTCTTATAATGTAATCCCTATCTGCTGAGGATACCAATTTTATCAGCATAGCTCGGGGCCTAGCTCCCGGTGGAGGGGAATGAAAAGGAACTATGTGCGCTCTCTCTTTTACCATTGTCTCCAGCAAGCCCCCTCCTCCAAAAGTTTCTCTCAACCACTTTTCCATATATCTATTACAATCCTCTCCTTCTGCCTTTTCTGGGATGCCAAAGACTCTAATATTCGAAAGCCTACTTCTATCCTCCAAATCCCTAACCTTGTCCGTCATCTGTTGGCAAACTCTTTTTAACTTAACTGATTTTTTAGCCTTCTCTTCTACCTTGCCTACTCTTTGCTCGACTTCTCCCATTCTTTCTGCCATTTTCTTAATATCATCCCTTATCAGAGATATATCTACCTTTACTTCTCCTAAATTCCCCTGGACCTCGATTAGGGATTCATTAGCCCTCTGCACCCCTTCCAAAATTTTATTCAAGATTTCCGAAGATTCCCTTCCTGGACCCTCATAATCTACCTCCTCCTCTGGATCAAATCTATTCTCTTGATGTTTTTTTTTGACTGCTGGAGACAAAAATTTCTCCATTACCCCTCCAACCGCTCCCTCACCTTTCTCTTTCTCTCTTACTTTAATTCCTATACCAGATCTCTTAGCACCATCCTCCTTTCCATCTTTCCCTACATTTCTGCATCCCATCATAGCTTTATCAAAAATTATTGAAGATGTAATATCCTTAATTTACATATATATATTTACAATCTGCAACTATTATACACAGGTCCCAGTGAAAAAAACAATTTAGAACTTTGCAATTTTATAACCACTTAGAACTATACAGTCCACAGCAGATTTAGAACAATTTAGAACTATGCAGTCCCAAGCAAATTTAAAGCCAGTCGAGCAGATCCAGCGCAGTTTTAACCTCAGGCCAGATCTCTTCCCAATATAACAGCATGTCTGGACCAATATTTTGCTGCTTCTCAGACCTGCAGACCCCCCCAAAACACCCAAAAGGACCTCCCAATCCAGTGGATAAACTCCCATAACATTTAGTGCCTCTTAGCAAACTAATTAATGGCCCAGGTCTGACCTTGTCTTCAGTGTTAGCAGTTCACACCAATGTCCTCCTCCTGGCTTCACACCTCTCGCTTGCCTGGATGCCCCAGCCACTGCTCACACTCAACAGTTCCCCCTCCTGCTTACTTGCTACCACAGTCTTCCTCCTGCAGCTCCATTCCCTGGTCCCAGCGCTTCAAAACCTCCGCTCTCCGGCGTCCTCAGCTCCCGGCACCACATCCACACTGTCAGCGATCCTTTCCCGACATTAATCCTCAGACAACAGAGGACTTAGCTTCCCGCACATGCCGACACCCCGGGGGACTCAGCTCTGCATCCCGGCTATCGCAGCATTCTCACAGGTGGAGGTGAGCGGCGTGCTTGTGTGCGTCCGCTCACATGCTCCTCCTCCCAGCTCCCAGTTATATACCTTTTGCAAGTGGACACTACAAAAAGTGGAAACAGAATATCCCATTTGGGCAATTCAAAAGGGTTAGAAAGAACTGTACAAATTAGTCCACTTTTTTGAACAATCGAATACCCTAAATTCTCGGTTCATGGCAAAGGGATATCCAAAAGACCTGGTAAATAAATCTTATGAAAAAACATATATACTCACCCAGGATGACTGCCTGGATAAACTTGATTCGGAATCATTCATCCTAGAGAAAAAAAGAAAAATTGTTAAAGGAGATAAATACAAATGTAACTCCATCACTATGTATTCAGCAGGTCAGCTAAATATTAGGAAAATTCTTAAAAAACATTGGCAGATACTGTTATCCGACCCTTATTTGACCAACATCCAACCAAAAAATCCTGGCCTAACTTTCGGACGGGCCCCCACCATCAAAGGAATGATTGCCCCAAGCAATTTGAAATACCACCATCCACCCCCAAAGGATCTTTCAAAAAAGGGGAATCCTGGAGTCTTCAAATGTGAAAAATCAAGGTGTTTGTGTTGTAAAACAATAAATCATGGAAGCAAAACCTTTTCCAGTACACATTCGGGGGAATCTTTCCCTATTAAACAGCATCTCACTTGCCAAACTGATTTTGTCATCTATCTTATAGAATGCCACTGCAAAAAACAATATATTGGATGGACCACACAACCCTTATGCAACATGGCCTATCTAGGCATTTTACCTTGGCACATGATGGAGAAGCTGCAACATTTTTCATCACACCGCTGGAACATATTCCACTGGAAAATAAAAATAGATTCCAGACTTTGTCTCGCAAAGAAATGTTCTGGATTTACAGCCTCCAGACATTGTAGCCTTTTGGACTAAAATAAGCTGTGGAACTTATATGCTAACACTCTCACTTTTAAAAATGTGTCAGTGCATAATTCACTCCCATTCCCTTCCCCTGATTCCCCTCTTTTTCCCCCTACCTCCCTTCCTCCCCTCCCATGTCATTTACCTGTCCATAACAGTCCCCATTACATTGGGACATCTTTGTTGTCCAAATAATAATTACATCTGTACAACATGCTGTTGTGAGTCCCTCCAAAAACGCTTCCCATATCTGTTGAATATAAGTACCCATGTTCATCCGTCCAATGCAAAGTAACACTATACTGACACGTACTAACAAATGCTACACTTTAATCTGCCCAATACAATAAAATAGACCTCTTGTTAAAAAGACATTCATATCACCATAATATAAAATTGTTTGCCATCTCTCTAGCCTTTCCCACCTGCGGGTTCATTTTTTGAAGCACTGTAGGACCAATATTTTCTGCCCACCATTTAAGTAGCTTGCTCTATGCTGCCTTGGCTGCTTGTCTGCGACTTTAACTATTACTAAAATGTTTAGTGTCAAAAGATATATTTATAGAGAGCAATAGCGTACTGTACGCACTGTAGCGTATTTTTCTGCCCTCATAAGTGCATACCACACACCTACATCTAAGTAGTGTACTATTTTGTACCCGTTAATCTGTCAAAGGCCTAGATAATGTGAAAGGACAGACAATGGTACACACCTGCTGCTGTTCTAGACAAATACTGTTTTAAGCATAGCGAAGCGTATTGTACTCCCCTCATATACGCATTAAGTATGTCAGGCAGAGAAGTTCCAGGACGTGCACAGAGAAGTGCCAGAGGCCTAAATTCCTCAGACAGAGGTTGCAGCAGACTAGGGGCGAGTGGCAGCAGGAATCGCAGCGAGAGGCCTGAGCTCCTGGTATCATTTAGCGGTCGTGTCTCGACCAGCAAACCATCTGCCATCATCGATTGGTTAACACGGTCATCCACTTCATCACAAGTGGCATCTGATACCCCCAGTCAACAGTCGGTGGGTTCCTCAGACACAACACTCAGTTGGCATGTCCCGGGAGCAGTCTTTGTCCTCCGATTGCCTCTGTCCTATGCTGTTCCCTCCCCTAAAGAAGTATCTTATGCTGTGGGTTCAGCTCCACTATTCAGTGAGGGCGATCTAATAGAGGACAGTCAGCAGCTACTACCCAGCCTAGAAGTGGAGGAGACATCTGCCGCTTCCCCCGCTAGGTGGGCAAGCAGTGATGAGGAGAGTGACGTGGGAGGCGGTGTTGCCAGCGTTCAGGGTCCTGAAGCAGACATTGTTGAGGAACCTGAGGAGGACATCAGTGACGTGCAGACACTTGTTGGTGATGATGAAGCCAATCGCAATTTGTTTGGTGTAGAAGGAGCTTCATCATCATCAGGAGAAGAGAGGTGCAGGTTGCCCGTGAGGCAGCAGCTGAGCCAGCAAGGTGGTAGTATGGTTGGCAGTAAGCATGGTGGCAAAATTGGAAATTCTGGAGCCAAACGTTCCCGGGGGAGACCACCTGCTTCGCGGCAGCCTACCTTCCCGGGAGGTAGTAGAACAGGGGTTCCTGGAGACGGCGGCAGTAGCAGTCAATTAGTGCAGACTGTTGGTGGGAAAATCAGCTACTCGGCGGTGTGGCAGTTTTTCATCAAGCATCCGGTGGAGGTTCACATAGCCACATGAAAGATTTGTCGGCAGAAGGTGAAGCGTGGCCAAGGTCCCAATGTTGGCACCACTGCACTGCGTCAACATATGCTTCGCCACCATAAAGCGGTCTGGGAGAACCGTGGCTCCAATGTAGTGGTCCAGCCTGCTGCATTGCCCAGTGGCACGCCATTCCCTCTATCAGCCAGCCAAGGCTCAACCACCTCAGCCGAAGGGAGCTGTGTGTCATATCCTCCTGCTCCTCCTACTTTTAGTCAATCATTCCGCCAACAATCCATCGGCAAAGCCATGTCCAAGATACAAAAGTATGGCTGACTCATCCAATGGTGTGAAAAATCCCCTCCCCCAATAAAGTTTAAAATCAAACTTTTTCCCAGTTTAATACATAAAAGTGTAAAAAAAACAATAGATAATAAACATATTTGGTATCGTTGCGTGCGTAAATGTCCGAACTATAAAAATATAATGTTAATGACCCCCAACGGCGAACGGCGTAAACATAAAAAAAAAGTCAAATTTTTTTATAAAAAGCGATCAAAAAGTCACATATACGCAAATCTGAAACAAAACAAACTACAGATCATGGCGCAAAAAATGAGCCCTCACACATCCCTGAATATGGAAAAATAAGAAAGTTATAGGTGGTCAAAATAGGTCAATTTTAAACATACTGATTTTGTAAAAAAAAAAAAGTTAGAGATTTTTTAAAAGCAGTAGAATAGAAATGTATGTAACCATGGGTATCATTTTAATCGGATTGACCCAGAGAATAAAGCCAACGTGTATTTTTTACCGTAAATTGTACAGCACGAAAAGCAAAACCCCCCAAATTTGCTAAATTATGATATTCGTTTAAATTTCCTAACACAATTTTTTTTTTTTTTTGGGGGGGGGGGGGGGGGGTTTACCATACATTTTAGGGTAAAATGAGTGATGTCATTACAAAGTACAACTGGTCACACAAAAAACAAGCCCTCATATGGGTCTGGGAATGGAAATATAAAAGAGATATGAATTTTAGAGGGCGAACACTACGCAAACATTTAATTGGCTGCGTCCTTAAAGGGGTATTCCAGGCAAAAACTTTTTTTTTATATTTCAACTGGCTCCAGAAAGTTAAACAGATCTGTAAATTACTTCTATTAGAAAATCTTAATCCTTCCAATAGTTATTAGCTTCTGTAGTTTTCTGTCTAACTGCTCAATGATGATGTCACGTCCCGGGACGTGAGTCATCAGAGAGCAGTTAGACAGAAAACAGCAACTCAACTTCAGAAGCTAATAACTATTGGAAGGTTTAAGATTTTTTAATAGAAGTAATTTACAAATCTGTTTAACTTTCCGGAGCCAGTTGACATATAAAAAAAAGTTTTGGCCTGGAATACCCCTTTAAGATGAAAATGGGCTGAGTCCTTAAGGGTTAATATATATAATGGAACTTATATCTTTTCCATCAGTTGAGTCAGTTTAGGGCTGGAACAATTAATCAATTAATCAGCAACTAATCGATTATGAAAATAGTTGTCAACTATTTTCATAATCGAGTAATTGGTCAGCCAATTTCTAAAGATCAATATCACTGAACATCACTGTATGTATATATGCAACTGTGGTCCTTGGCAGCTTAATTAGTGAAGAGGGGGCAAAGCACAAACAATCTTCTGCTTCTTGCAGCTATTGTAAGTCCCCAGTTATGTTAAAGGGGTACTCCGCCCGGAAAACATTTTTTTTAAATCAATTGATGCCAGAAAGTTAAAGGGGTATTCCAGGATTTTTTTTTATTTGACTATGCTATAGGGGCTGTAAAGTTAGTGTAGTTCATAATATAGTGTATGTACCTGTGTGTGATGGTTTTCTCACAATTCTGTGATTTTCACTCCAATATTTATTTTTATCAGCATAGAAAATGACTCAGATTTTTCACAGCTTGCAATGCGGCCAAGACCTGACTCACTAGTCAGCTGATGACAGGGAGCCTGTCTGCTTCAATGGGTGTAGGGATCAATCTGCAACTAATGCAACAGCTGTAGGCACTCTGATTGAAAACCACAGGTCTTTTGATGGATGCAGCTCATTTATGTTTCAATGGGTGGGGTGGCTGATGTGTGGGAGGGAGGAAAATGGAATTGTGGGATTTGTAGTCAAAAAAAGAAAAGTCAAACAGGAAATACAAGTTCACAAAAAGCTATCTCACAACATAGCCATTTAGCCCCAATACAAGCGCATATCCTTCTTAAGCATGTCCATTACTGCCTGCCAGGTACGTACTAAAATCACCTTATGGCGGATAAACCCTTTAAACAGATTTGTAAATTACTTCTATTTAAAAATCTTAACCATTCCAGTACTTAGCAGCTGCTGTATGCTCAACAGGAAGTTCTTTTCTTTTTGGATTTCTTTTCTGTCTGACCACAGTGCTCTTTGCTCCACCTCTGTCCATTTTGGGAACTGTCCAGAGTAGGAGCAAATCCCCATAACAAACCTATCCTGCTCTGGACAGTTCCTGACATGGACAGAGGTGTCAGCAGAGAGTGCTGTGGTCAGGCAGTAAGGAAATTTAAAAAGAAAAGAACTTCCTCTGTAATATACAGCAGCTGATACGTATTGGAAGGATCAAGATTTTGAAATAAAAGTGATTTACAAATCTGTTTAACTTTCTGGCATCAGTTGATTTAAACAGAAATGTTTTCCGGCGGAGTACCCCTTTAAAGGCCAGACTCACAATAGTTGCAGAGAGAAGATGCAGAAAGTGAAAGATTATGTGTGTTGACCCCCTCTTCACTATAGAGGCTGCTGGGGGAACATAGGATGGACAACCAGGGAATGTGCTGCCCCTCCTATCTGGCACAGGTGAGAAACAGGGAGGGGATATACCCTTATAAGGAAGAAAAAAAAAAAAATATATATATATATATATATATATATCTCTATATATTTTTTTTTAAAAGAATTATTATACATAGTTAAATATAATTAAAAAAAAACTACTCCTTTCATTCTCTGCAAGGCTCAGCATCTTTCCGACCCCACAAACCCTCTCTTAACACACAATGCATCCTTTAACTTACACACACACACACACACACAGAAGACCTTCAGTCCAAACCACCACCCCCCCCCCCATTAATGCCATCCTTAAAGGGGTTATCCAGCATAAGGTGATTTTAGTACGTACCTGGCAGACAGTAATGGACATGCTTAGGAAGGATCTGTGCTTGTCTTGGGCTAAATGGCTATGCTGCAAGATTACCAGAACACTGTGGCTAGCTTTCTGTGAGCTTGTATTTCCTGTTTTCAGTTTTCTTGTTTGCCTACAGATCTCATGATACCATTTTCCTCCCTCCCACACATCAGCCACCCTACCCATTGAAACATAAATGAGCTGCCGACCTGTGATTTTCAATCAGGAATCCTTCAGCTGTTGCATTACTTGCAGATTGATCTCTCCACCCATTGAAGCAGACAGGCTCCCTGTCACCAGCTGACTAGTGAGTCAGGTCTCGACCGCATTGCACGCTGGGAAATATCTGAGACAGCAGTCATATTGTATGCTGATAAAAATAAATATTGGGATGAAAATCACATAAGAATTGTGAGAAAACCGTCACACACAGGTACAGACACTATATTATGAACTACACTAACTTTACAGCCCCTGTAGCATAGTCAAATGAAAGAAAAATCCTGGAATACCCCTTTAATCTAACTCACAAATTATCTCCACTATGGTTATTTTTATCTGATTAGTCGATTAATTAAAACAATAATTGGCATACTAATCAATTATGAAAATAATAGTCGCAGCACTAAGTAAGTTTGAGGATTTTCCATAGATACTTGAAGATGGCTCGTGAAAATGCTATTCAGTCACAAGGGTGTGGAAATTTAATAAAAAACTACTTGTCCAAGTTACTAAAATGAGCAAAATTTACTTGTCCTTCATGACGATCCACTTGTCCTGGTATACAAAATAATTTTAACCAAAATAGTCTGTAAAAAAGGTCTTTATTAGTTTATTTCGTTTTTGCACTCTCTTTTTTCCCTCCTCGCCCTATAATAGCCATAACTCCTATTTTTCCATCTACAGACTCATATAAGGGCTTGTTTTTTGCGGGACCGATTGTCCTTTGTAAGGACACCTTTTATTTTTCTATAACATGCTCCAACACAAAGAAAAAAATATTTGTGAGGTGAAATTGTAACTTTGTTTTTTTTATTTTTTACTCCAATCACCTTGTGGTCTGACTAAGGCCCCTTTCATACTGCCGTTACTCCCCATCGAGAACGGCCGTCAAAGTCTCTTTTTTCTTTCTGACTTTAGCGGCTGTTCTGATGACGGGAAGCAACGTGCAACAAAGGGTCCCGGCGGCTCCCATTTACTATTATGGGGGCTGCCGGGTGCAGTTATGAATAGCGGGAGAAAAATACGGCACAAGCAGAAATTTTTATCCCGCTATTGTGCCCAGCCCTCCCAACGGCCGCGTACTAACGGCAGTGTGAAAGAAGCCTTACATGGTATTTTTATACTTTAGATCGGCCTAATTACAGGAATTTTGTTTAGTTTCCATCATGTTTCACTATTTAAAATTCAAAACTTTATAAAAAATATTTCCCTTAAATTGTCATTTTCTGACCCCTATAAGATTTTTATTTTTCTGCATACTGGGCTGTATGAGGGCTAAATTTTTGTGCCGTAATCTGCTGTTTTTATCGGTACAATTTTGGTGTGAATCAGACTTTTTGATTGCTTTTTACTTTCTTTTTTCTGGATATGATGTTTTAAAAAACACAATTCTGTGGTTTGGTATTTTTTCATGGTAACGACATTGACCGTAAAGGATATGTTATATTTTAATAGTTGGGACAATTACGCACACGTCAATACCAAATACGTTTATTTTTATTATGTTTATTCTAGCCCACTCCCCAATCCCTGACTACTGACGTACCCGCCCTAGGCGACGGTTCCGTAACAAGGGTGACAGTCCCTCCCTAGACAAGTCAAATTCCACTATTCGCGTCAAAACCAGGAGTTGTCAAAGTACAAAAACGCTAATACCAGAAGAAGAGTCCGAGAGCTGAGCCAAAGGGTCAAAATGCTAGATATATAAGAAACAGTATAAAGCTAGCTAGGAGTACAAACTGAGCTCTATGGCAGGCAAAGACTGGAAGTAGACTGCCAGCTTAAATGGAGCCAGAACAGGTGCTCCAATCAAGGTCCGCTGAAGAGTCCAGACAGCCGGGCGTAACCCAGCAACAAAAAACAACAAAGAACCTATCAGAACCTTTTAACCCTATACGTTCTGACAGTTTACATGTTTTTTGCATGGAAAATGGGAGGGGGGGAGGTGATGTGAATTTTTAATATGGAACGGGTTAATGTGTGTTTCCTGAACTTTTATTAAACTTTTTTTTTTTTACACTTTATTAGCACCTTAGGGGACTTTTAGGAGGAATAATTAATATTTTAAGAGAATAATTCCTCATACAGATTAATGCAGTTCTATTGCACTCCATTGATCTGTGTAATATGTGCTCATTTGGTTGAGCCTGCTCCAGGAAGGCTCAAACAAAAACAGGTCCACGGCCGCCGGGGAAGGACAGGAAAGCCCTCTAGCTACCTCCACAGTGGATCACAACCATCTGCTCCCCGTGATTGCACTGCGGGGGGACGATCCACCCCACTGGCCCACCTGGTATAGTTAAAAGGTCCCTTTAGATGCTGGTCTAAAGGGTTAATAGCCGTCCGTGGCAATTGCCACATGCCGGGCTATTAGCGGTGGCCCCCAGCTACTTAAATCAGCTGGGGGCCACTGGGTATGGAGCTGGAGTCAGGAGCCCGCTCCATACACCCTGAGTGCCGCTGGGTTGTATGGCAAAAATCTAAACTTATGGAATGTTCACAAGGCAGAAATGACATGTGGAAATCTGCAGGGATATACTGCATAGATATTCAGCTGAACCTGAGTCGCATTGAATTCAATGGGATTCTGCTGCACTGTTCACACACAGGAATTCCCGCAGCAGAATGCCATCATCTTGCGGTGTAACAATATATGTTCTGATGTCTAAGGGTACAGAAAAGAAGTAAACTACAAATCTATTGTAATACAGGCTAAACCATAAAACTGTAAAAATGTTGACAAGCAAACATAGATTTTAAGGACTATGTAGTATAATAGTGGCTAGACAGTCGAGGCATGTTACTACATTGTGTAATTTTAGAAATACCATCCAGCACTATTTTATTAATGTATATGTTTTCTCTAGCACTTCTGCAGTAGGAAACAGATCAAGCCTGTGAAGTGACTTGATATACATCATATAGGAATATCATAGAAGAGGAATAGAAGAAAAAAAATAGAAGAGACTGGTTAAAGAGATACCAATGACTACTTCTGTGCTGATTTTTATTGCATTAGTTTGGTCTTTGGTGTCATTTTCCTGCTGGAAGACCCATGATCTCGGACACAAACTCAGCTTTCTGACACTGGGCTGTACAGTGCGACCCAAAATCCGTGGGTAATCCTCAGATTTCATGATGCCTTGCACACATTCAAAGCACCCAGTGCCAGAGGGAGCAAAACAACCACAAAACATCATTGAACCTCCACCATATTTAACTGTAGGTACTGTGTTCTTTTCTTTGTAGGCCTCATTCCATTTTCAGTAAACAGTAGAATGATGTGCTTTACCAAAAAGCTCTATCTTGGTCTCATCTGTCCACAAGGCATTGTCCCATAAGGATTTTGGCTTACTCAAATTAATTTTTGCAAAATGTAGTCTTGCTTTTTTATGTCTCTGTGTCAGCAGTGGGGTCCTCCTGGGTCTCCTGCCATAACATTTCATTTCATTTAAATGTTGACGGATAGTTCGCGCTACACCAAAAAAGAAAAAGAAATACGCAATATAATGCACACCCACAGTAGCTATAGTCCAAAGAATATCTTTATTGCACATAAGTATTACAAAACACAGACAATACAATTAAAACCAATTAAAAAAGGCCCAAATGGCCACTGCACAAACAAGGGGGGGGGGACCCCCTAACAAAGAAGGGGGGAACCCCACCCAGGGCACCTGCCTCCACAAATAAACAGGTTGTTAGCCTATCATATAACAAGAATGTTAGGTCAATACAGTCCTGTCCCCACACCATTAATAATATGTATACCACCTGAGTATCCTTCATATATAGCACAGGGGACTAGCAGTGGAGGACAATAGATGGAGGAGTAGTACGGAAGGTGCCCCCCTAGAGACCCCACGCGTTCCGTTGCCCGTCAGCAACTTCCTCAGGGGTGTTGTGCCTCCTTGATTAAGTTTCTGCCATATATACCAAACATAATTAACCTAATTGTGGTGAAGGAGTTACCTGTTTGTCCATTGTGTCCCGTCTCCGGGCATTAACCCGCTTGTACTTCCGGGTACAGAGAAGGTTACATCCGCTCCATGATCCACATCCGCTCTGTCAATCTCTCACAGCTGCGTCCCACACACAAATCACTCGCGCATGCGCAGAGTATATTCCATATCCACGGCTAAGAGTCTCTCATCTGCGATCACTGCGCCTGCGCGTCTCCACTCATACACAATCATCGCAGCACATTAGTCACACAGCACAAACCTCATATCGCATTCATACGCATGCGCACCACCACTCATATCCCCACAATCTATTCACACCAATCTACCACACGATGGAGTTCCCTTTCACCACGCATGTGCATCTCAGTTACCATCCCCATAATTCACACAAATATATTAATCTCTGCACAAGGCATCCTTTTTAGGAATCGCATCTTATTGCCGTTTTATGCATATATGGGGATGTAATTTTACATAGTTCAAACACTGTTTTAGCTCCATACAGCAAAATACATGAAGTAGCATACTCAAGGATCCCTGCATCTACTCATGACCGTATCCTCCTATATTCTTATGATACAGACGGGTATCAAACAATAACATTCATCTTAATACTCTAATACCTTATTTAACCCTTTAGTACATCAATACCATATTTATCATATAGCTCATACATCTCAAGACAATGTTTATAACATGTCGTGTTATAAAAAGTGCGCTCATCCAATAATTCATACCCCTAAGGGTGATATTTATAACATATCATAAATGAAACTATAACGCACTTATGAACTCAATAGCACATATTATACCCTTGGGTCATAGACCTGTAAACTTTACTCGTGAACCTTATATACAAAGGCCCAGGTGGGTATCAAAGCATAGCTGTCATCTTAATACTCCAATATCTTATTTAGCCCTTTTGTACATCAATACCATATTTATCATATAGCTCATACATCTCAAAACAGTGTTTATAACATATATTATAAAGAGTGCGCTCATCAAATAACTGCGCTCATCTAATAACTCATACCCCTTAGGGTGATAATTATAATATGTCACAAGTAGAACTATAACATACTTATAAACTAATAACACATATTACACCCTTGGGTCATAGACCTGTTCCCCTTTATCGTGAACCTTACACCACTCACATGCATCTTATCATAAAAACTTATACATATATTGGGCTCATATATACCTTTTATATCCCCCTTAAACCATCTGAAAACCACATGTATTACACATCTTATACCATTAGTCCCAAAGTATACATACTATATCACCTATTGGTACATCACCACATATTCTGTATTATTACTAAAGCAGTGGAGCCTATATCACTTAGTATGTAGAGCACGGCACTGTATTGTCATATCAATTAAACTAACATGTCCATTATTTGCCTAATACGTGACCTACACATTTTTTTGTATATATACCAACCTCATAATATTACACCTACACATATTGACACAATAATTTAAATAGGTATACCCTGTTAGAGCTTATTAAGTAGCTCACATTAGAACACCTCATTATAATTCATACGGCCCCCAAAATTATCCACAATAAATGTGCTATGGAAGAACGTGCTATAAAGAAATATATATAAATAAACACATGCACTTAGATCCAAGATATAGTGACCCACTTCTTTCAACATAAGCCTATACATTTTTCAGATCATCACTCTCAGATGATCTGTATCCACATACTCAAAATCTTACCCCAATCTCTCACATATCTACATCATACTTCATACTGCTCTCTACATCCTTCACTTTCCATGCACGCACCAGAAAGTTATTTGTATATAGTCACCCTGTACCCCTAACTATTGGACTCCAGGTAACTCCTTCGAACAAATCTATGATTGTTATATTTTATTAGATTCATTTTACTTTAGTACATCTGTTTAACCATCATATTACATCTGTTTAACCATAATATTACTACATTAACGATCTAGCTGTCACGATTCGGCTTACGGGTTGTGGATCCGCTGTGTCAGCGAGGGATTGGCGTGGACCGTGCTAGTGGACCGGTTCTAAGAGGCTACTGGTTTTCACCAGAGCCCGCCGCAAAGCGGGATGGTCTTGCTGCGGCAGTAGCAACCAGGTCGTATCCACTAGCAACGGCTCAACCTCGCTGACTGCTGAGAAGGCGTGGGACAGAAGGACTAGGCAGAGGCAAGGTCAGACGTAGCAGAAGGTCGGGGGCAGGCGGCAAGGTTCGTAGTCAGGATGGATAGCAGAAGTTCAGGTACACAGGCTTTGGACACACTAAACGCTTTCACTGGCACAAGGCAACAAGATCCGGCAAGGGAGTGCATGGGAGGAGATCAGATATAGCCAGGGAGCAGGTGGAAGCCAATTAAGCTAATTGGGCCAGGCACCAATCATTGGTGCACTGGCCCTTTAAGTCTCAGAGAGCTGGCGCGCGCGCGCCCTAGAGAGCGGAGCCGCGCGCGCCAGCACATGACAGCAGGGGACCGGGACGGGTAAGTGACCTGGGATGCGATTCGCGAGCGGGCGCGTCCCGCTGTGCGAATCGCATCCCCAACGGCCATGACAGTGCAGCGCTCCCGGTCAGCGGGACTGACCGGGGCGCTGCAGGGAGAAAGACGCCGTGAGCGCTCCGGGGAGGAGCGGGGACCCGGAGCGCTAGGCGTAACAGTACCCCCCCCCTTAGGTCTCCCCTTCTCTTTGTCCGGTAACTGCCTCCCCTGGGATGAGGACACCGGGAAAGAATGGAGGGTTTCCTCAACGGCAGGCAGTACAGCAGGAGTGGGAATGGGGAGGGAGGGCAGAGGGCGAGGCCTGGCACGGGGCAATGTGACACCAGGACGGGGGCCATGGGGAGGCACAGAGGCTTGCCTGACGGGACTGGGAGGGGGGGAGAGGCACTTCCTGTGGCAGGCAGAGTCCCAGTTCCTGATCTCCCCGGTGGTCCAATCAATGGTGGGGGAATGAAGCCGGAGCCATGGCAGACCGAGGAGGACCTCAGAGGTACAGTTGGGGAGAATGAAGAACTCAATCTTTTCGTGGTGGGGTCCAATAGACATCAGGAGGGGTTCTGTGCGGTAATGCACGGTGCAATCCAATCTGGCTCCGTTGACCGCGGAAATGTAGAGCGGCTTGACGAGACGGGTCACCGGGATGCGGAATTTATTAACAAAGGACTCCAAAATAAAATTCCCAGAGGCACCAGAGTCCAAGCAGGCCACGGCTGAGAAGGAGGAGTTGGCTGAAGAGGAAATCCGCACGGGCACCGTGAGACGTGGAGGAGCAGACTTGGAACCAAGAGACGCCACACCGACGTGAGCTGGGTGCGTGCGTGCGTTTCCCAGACGTGGAGGACGGATAGGGCAATCCACCAAGAAATGCTCGGTACTGGCACAGTAAAGACAGAGATTTCCTTCCCTACGGCGATTCCTCTCTTCCTGGGTCAGGCGAGACCTATCCACTTGCATGGCCTCCTCGGCGGGAGGCCCAGGCATAGATTGCAACGGATACTGTGGGAGAGGTGCCCAGAGATCTAAGTCTTTTTCCTGGCGGAGCTCTTGGTGTCGCTCAGAAAAACGCATGTCAATGCGGGTAGCCAAATGGATGAGTTCTTGCAGGTTGGCAGGAATCTCTCGTGCGGCCAGCACATCCTTGATGCGACTGGATAGGCCTTTTTTAAAGGTCGCGCAGAGAGACTCGTTATTCCATGATAACTCGGAAGCAAGAGTACGAAATTGGATGGCGTACTCGCCCACTGAAGAATTACCCTGGACCAGGTTCAACAGGGCAGTCTCGGCAGAAGAAGCTCGGGCAGGCTCCTCGAAGACACTCCGGACTTCAGCGAAGAAGGCCTGGACTGTGGCTGTGGCAGGATCATTGCGGTCCCAGAGCGGTGTGGCCCAAGACAAGGCCTTTCCTGAAAGAAGGCTTACTACAAACGCCACCTTAGACCGTTCTGTAGGAAACAAGTCCGACAACATCTCCATATGCAGGGAACACTGAGACAAAAATCCACGGCAGAGTTTAGAGTCCCCATCAAATTTGTCCGGCAGGGACAAGCGGAGGCTAGGAGCGGCCACTCGCTGCGGAGGAGGTGCAGGAGCTGGCGGAGGAGATGGTTGCTGCTGTAGCAGAGGCAGAAGTTGCTGTAACGTGGCGGTCAACTGCGACAGCTGCTGTCCTTGTTGGGCAATTTGCTGCGATTGCTGAGCGACCACCGTGGTAAGGTCAGCGAGACTTGGCAGCGGCACCTCAGCGGGATCCATGGCCGGATCTACTGTCACGATTCGGCTTACGGGTTGTGGATCCGCTGTGTCAGCGAGGGATTGGCGTGGACCGTGCTAGTGGACCGGTTCTAAGAGGCTACTGGTTTTCACCAGAGCCCGCCGCAAAGCGGGATGGTCTTGCTGCGGCAGTAGCAACCAGGTCGTATCCACTAGCAACGGCTTAACCTCGCTGACTGCTGAGAAGGCGTGGGACAGAAGGACTAGGCAGAGGCAAGGTCAGACGTAGCAGAAGGTCGGGGGCAGGCGGCAAGGTTCGTAGTCAGGATGGATAGCAGAAGTTCAGGTACACAGGCTTTGGACACACTAAACGCTTTCACTGGCACAAGGCAACAAGATCCGGCAAGGGAGTGCA
>NW_026610023.1:0-20281 GCF_029499605.1 Hyla sarda | reverse complement strand
TTTTGGGGGCTTGCGATTCTATGCAGTGCACTTTTCAGTAAAAATGACACCATTGGGGAGATTTATCAAAACCTGTGTAGAGTAAAATTTGCCCAGTTGCCCATAGCAACCAATCAGATCGCTTCTTTCATTTAACAAGGCCTCTGCAAAATGAAAGAAGCGAGCTGATTGTTTGCTATTGGCAACTGGGCAACTTTTACTCTGCACAGGTTTTGATAAATCTTCCCCATATCTTTATTCTGTAGGTCCATACGGTTACATGGATACCTAATTTATATAGGTTTTATTTTATTTTACTACTTAAAGGAAAACTATTACATGTTCACTCCCGCACTAAACACATGTACTGACGAGGGGTGCTGATTCATATGATCCCTACCTTGCCCGGATCCGCCCAGCCGTTCGCCCGCAATCTTAGTTTTTCGATACATGCAAATGTGGCTGTAACTGGCACAGGCGGGGTTTTCAGGAGCCTAGTGGAACTGTGATGTTCCCCTGCACTATCCGTCAATCATAGGCGTGCGCAGCCTATTGCATTAGGGTGTGCACCCTAAAGCACAAACTCACGCTGCGCGCGTGCATATATATATATATATATATATATATATATATGCACACAGTTAGTATAGTTCCCCCACATTAGGTGCAGTATAGTTCCCCCACATTAGGTGCAGTATAGTTCCCCCACATTAGGTGCAGTATAGTTCCCCCACATTAGGTGCAGTATAGTTCCCCCACATTAGGTGCAGTATAGTTCCCCCACATTAGGTGCAGTATAGTTCCCCCACATTAGGTTGGCAGTACAGTTCCCCCACATTAGGTTGGCAGTACAGTTCCCCCACATTAGGTTGGCAATACAGTTCCCCCACATTAGGTTGGCAATACAGTTCCCCCACATTAGGTTGGCAATACAGTTCCCCCACATTAGGTGCCACCTAATGAGGGGGAACTGTACTGCATCTAATGAGGGGGAACTGTACTGCACCTAATGAGGGGGAACTGTACTGCACCTAATGAGGGGGAACTGTACTGCACCTAATGAGGGGGAACTGTACTGCACCTAATGAGGGGGAACTGTACTGCACCTAATGAGGGGGAACTGTATTGCACCTAATGAGGGGGAACTGTATTGCACCTAATGAGGGGGAACTGTACTGCGCCTAATGAGGGGGAACTGTACTGCGCCTAATGTGGGGGAACTGTACTGCACCAGTACAGTTCCCCTACATTATGGGCAGTACAGTTCCCCCACATTATGGGCAGTACAGTTCCCCCACATTATGGGCAGTACACTTCCCCCCACATTATGCGCAGTACAGTTCCCCCACATTATGCGCAGTACAGTTCCCCCACATTATGCGCAGTACAGTTCCCCCACATTATGCGCAGTACGGTTCCCCCACATTATGTGCAGTACAGTTCCCCTACATTAGGTGCAGTACAGTTCCCCTACATTAGGTGCAGTACAGTTCCCCCACATTAGGTGCAGTACAGTTCCCCCACATTAGGTGCAGTACAGTTCCCCCACATTAGGTGCAGTACAGTTCCCCCACATTAGGTGCAGTACAGTTCCCCCACATTAGGTGCAGAACAGTTCCCCCACATTAGGTTGGCAGTATAGTCCCCCACATTAGGTTGGCAGTATAGTCCCCCACATTAGGTTGGCAGTATAGTCCCCCACATTAGGTTGGCAGTATAGTCCCCCACATTAGGTTGGCAGTATAGTCCCCCACATTAGGTTGGCAGTATAGTTCCCCACATTAGGTTGGCAGTATAGTTCCCCACATTAGGTTGGCAGTATAGTTCCCCACATTAGGTTGGCAGTATAGTTCCCCACATTAGGTTGGCAGTATAGTTCCCCACATTAGGTTGGCAGTATAGCTCCCCACATTAGGTTGGCAGTATAGCTCCCCACATTAGGTTGGCAGTATAGCTCCCCACATTAGGTTGGCAGTAAAGCTCCCCACATTAGGTTGGCAGTAAAGCTCCCCACATTAGGTTGGCAGTATAGCTCCCCACATTAGGTTGGCAGTATAGCTCCCCACATTAGGTTGGCAGTATAGCTCCCCACATTAGGTTGGCAGTATAGCTCCCCACATTAGGTTGGCAGTATAGTTCCCCACATTAGGTTGGCAGTATAGTTCCCCACATTAGGTTGGCAGTATAGTTCCCCACATTAGGTTGGCAGTATAGTTCCCCCACATTAGGTTGGCAGTGTAGTTCCCCCACATTAGGTTGGCAGTGTAGTTCCCCCACATTAGGTTGGCAGTGTAGTTCCCCCACATTAGGTTGGCAGTGTAGTTCCCCCACATTAGGTTGGCAGTGTAGTTCCCCCACATTAGGTTGGCAGTGTAGTTCCCCCACATTAGGTTGGCAGTGTAGTTCCCCCACATTAGGTTGGCAGTGTAGTTCCCCCACATTAGGTTGGCAGTGTAGTTCCCCCACATTAGGTTGGCAGTGTAGTTCCCCCACATTAGGTTGGCAGTGTAGTTCCCCCACATTAGGTTGGCAGTGTAGTTCCCCCACATTAGGTTGGCAGTGTAGTTCCCCCACATTAGGTTGGCAGTGTAGTTCCCCCCACATTAGGTTGGCAGTGTAGTTCCCCCCACATTAGGTTGGCAGTGTAGTTCCCCCCACATTAGGTTGGCAGTATAGTTCCCCCACATTAGGTTGGCAGTATAGTTCCCCCACATTAGGTTGGCAGTATAGTTCCCCCACATTAGGTTGGCAGTATAGTTCCCCCACATTAGGTGCAGTACAGTTCCCTACAAAAGCAAAATAGACATGGAGGCCACCAGCATCTGGGGGTGCTACCTTCCTACTGGCAGGAAGAGGGGGTTAATTTGAGGGTACTACCTTCTTACTGGGGGGGGGGGGTTAATCTGGGGGTACTACCATCCTACTGGGGAAGGGGGTTAATCTGGGGGTACTACCTGCCTACTCGGGGCCCCAGATTAACCCCCCTCCCCCCCTGTAGTATTGCAGTACCCCCCAGATTAACCCTATCCCCCCCACCCTGTTAGAAGGTAGTACCCCCCTGATGACCCCCTCACCCCCAGTAGGATGGTAGTACCCCCCAGTTTAACCCCCTCTCCCCCCCCTGAAGGAATGCAGTACCCCCCAGATTAACCCTATCCCCCCACCCTGTTAGAAGGTAGTACCCCCCTGATGACCCCCTCCCCCCCCCCAGTAGGATGGTAGTACCCCCCAGTTTAACCCCCTCTCCCCCCCTGTAGGAATGCAGTACCCCCCAGATTAACCCCCTCCCCCAGACCCAGTAGGCAGGTTGAAATAACATTCACTCACTCAGCGCGATAATCCTGCGAACCGTGTACCGTCACGTCACGCTCTGGGGCCGGCGTCCTTGAATACATCATGACGTCCTGATTGTCATGTGACGGCAGTAACGCGCCGTCACATGACCGGACCAACTGAAGGTGTGCCATAACGGAGCGGGGCAGGGCACAAACAGGAGTAGGAGGCAGCGCTCTGCAGTGCGCCTGACGGACAGGCGCACCGCACAGCGGGGGAGCGGGGGTCTGGGCTGGTGAAGGACGGTCGGACACAGATGGGGGGTGCTGCGGAGCGTCTTGGTGTCACCCGGTGCGGGCCGCACCCGGGTCGCAACGCCACTGGATTAGGGTGTGCCTGGGCACACCCGGCACACCCCGTGCGCACGCCTATGCCGTCAATACCTGTGGTTAGTGGGGGAGTGAACATGTGACAGTTTTCCTTTAAAAAAAATTATAACTACATGCACCAAAAGTACTATGTGTAAAATTGTCATCTTCTGACCCCTATAAATGTTTTATTTTTCCATATACAAGGCTAGATGAGGGCTAATTTTTTGCACCGTGATCTGAAGTTTTTATCGGTACCATTGTTGTTTTGATGGGACTTTTTGATCGCTTTTTATACATTTATTTTAGGGTATACAGAGTGACCAAAAATACAGTTTTGGACTTTAATTAACTTTTAGATTTTTATAGTTTGGACATTTACACATACGTTTATTTTTATTATGTTTACATATTTTTTATATGGAATTTGGGGAAAAAAGGGGTGATTCACACTTTTAATATGGAAGGGATTAATGTGTGTGTTTTTTAAACTTTTTATTCAACTTTTTTTTTCTTTTACACTTTTAGTCCCCTTAGAGGACTTTTAGGAGGAATAAGTAGATTCCTCATACAGATCAATGTGGTTCCATAGAACCACATTGATCTGCGTGCTCTGCGCTCGATTGATAAAGCCTAGTCCTGTCAGGCTTTATCATTCTCAGCACAGCAGCCAGCACAGGACACGAGGTAAGCCCTCAGTCTACCTCAGCAGTGGATCGCTACACAGTGCATATGACAGACATTGATCCGCCAAAAGAACAAACACCTTCTTTTGTCTGAATACAACACAGGTAACATCACTGTCTATGGAGAGAATCATTTTCTGCGCAATTCCAGCGCCCGACTGATTCAGTTGGCGTCAGCTGCTCTCAGAATTTCTGTATTGTGACTCTAACCTAAGCCAAATCAGTGGCCTGCCAATAGTTATTGTGCGCCTCTATTTTGGTCAGTGTTACAGGCAGCATATGTGGGCCCATTGTGCTGCCGACTCGGCTTGCCTTTGGGATATACGTGGGAGCATAAGAGGCAGACAATGAGCACTGAACTCTATGATCAGTGCTTGTTTAAAGGAGTACTGCAGCTGAAGACAACTTATCCCCTATTCGCAGGATCTCCCGTACGGGGACCCGGAACTGCCGTGGATCTCCCTATGCAGGAGGCATGTGGAACATGGCATGATGCCGCGGCCAACATGCTGGCAATGTTCTTGCATCCCTGCCTCTCCCAGGGACCTCTTGGTGAGGTCGATGACACAAGCATTAGCCGTGCAGAGCTGCGGCAGTTCTTGGTCCTCGAACGGGAGATCGCTGGGGGACCCAGCAGTCGGACCCACGCGATCAGACACTCATCTCCTATCCTGTAAATAGGGGATAAGTTGTCTTTGGCTGCAGTGCTCCTTTTAAAGGGGAACTCTGGTGAAGGAAAAAAAAAAGTTTTCAATTCAACTGGTGCCAGAAAGTTAAACAGATTGGTAAATTGCTTCTATTTAAAAATCTTAACTCTTCCAGTGCTTATTAGCTGCTGTATACTACAGATACACTAAAGAGAAATTAGTGACTTTCCAGTCTGGCCACAGTGATCTCTGCGGACACCTCTGTCCGTGTCAGGAACTGTCCGGAGCAGGAGAGGTTTTCTATGGGGATTTGCTTCTAATCTGGACAGTGTGGTCAGGCTGGAAAGAACTTCACAAATTTCTCTGTAGTATATCTGTAAGCAGCTGATAAATGCTGGAAGGATTAAGATTTTGAAATAGAAGCAATTTAAAAAATCTATTTAACTTTGTCACCAGTTGATTTGAAAACTTTTGTTTGCCACTTGTTTCCCCACAAGACACAGTCGGTTGTGTGACCATTTATAGTCATCTCTGTCGGCCACACACTCCCTGTTTACACAGGACGATGGACGGATGATAGCGAAAATGTATATGGCCACACAAAAGATATGATAATGTGAAAAATGAGTGTTTGCTTGTTCATCGGCTGATCACTGGCCCTTTTAAACAGGCCGATAATTGAGAATGACTGTTACTAATAACTTACCGTATTTTTCGCCATATAAGACGCACTTTTTCTTCCCCAAAACTGGGGGGAAAAAGTCGGTGCGTCTTATACGGCGAATACCCCCCTATTGCGGCGGTCCCTGAGGCCATCAATGACCGGGACCTGCGGCTAATACAGGACATCACCGATCGCGGTGATGCCCTGTATTAACCCTTCAGACGCGGCGATCAAAGCTGACCGCCGCGTCTGAAGGGAAAGTGACACTAACCCGGCTGTTCAGTCGGGCTGTTCGGACTGAATAGCCGGGTTAGTGCTTACAGGACACCGGGAGGGACCTTACCTGCCTCCTCGGTGTCTTCTCCGTTCAGGGATCCCCTGTATGGCCGGCGCTCTCCTTCCTCGTCATCACATCGTACGTGCGTCGGCGTGCGTAACGACGTGATGGCAACGACGGAGAGCGAGGATACCCGGCCAGCAGCAGAGACGTTCCGGATTGACGGGGACACGGCGACAGCGATGGAGCGACATCCAGGGAAGCGGTGACGGGTCCGGAGCGGCGGGGACACGTGAGTATTACCTCCTATGCAGTGGTCTTCAACCTGCGGATCTCCAGATGTTGCAAAACTACAACTCCCAGCATGCCCGGACAGCCAACGGCTGTCCGGGCATTCTGGGAGTTGTAGTTTTGCAACATCTGGAGGTCCGCAGGTTGAAGACCACTATTGGGTTCAAAATCTAAATTTTTTTTAGATTTTGCACCTATAAATTGGGTGCGTCTTATACGACGGTGCGTCCTAAAGGGCGAAAAATACGGTATTTGCCTGATAAACGGTCCATGTAAAAGAGCCTTTTAGGTCTCCACCCTTTTTCCTACTCCAGGATGCAGATGCTCTACTTTATACTGCTAGAGCACACAAAGGCCCTCAAAGTCCCGTGGTCCCAGTATGCGTACGCCTGGCTTACCAGACTAGGTGGTACTGATGCCTGACACTATGCAGGTAGTGTATTCATTGGGCCATTGGTACACTGGAGAATCAGAAAAGTACCAGGGATGAGGCAGAGGCTTGGTTAAATGTGGTTCTGAGCTTTTGAGATCCACAAAAAGAAAAGCACTGACTATCTTTGGTCCATTACTTAGCATATACTATTATACTATGGTCTTTTGCTATCAGAAGGTCTGGGATTGGTCAACTGTGATATACATCTACATAGCATTCTGGTTTGCCAGCATAAACTACAAAAATAGTGCTGGAATAGATGAGATTATCGCCAAAATAGACTAGGTCCACCACAGATGCCAGGGGTGCTCTTTTTTCGGTAAAAATGACACCTTATCTTTATTTTGTAGGTCCATACGAATAGAATGATACCCTACTTATATAGGTATGATTTTGTCGTACTTCTGGAAAAAATCATAACTACATGCACAAAAATGTATACATTTAAAATTGTCCTCTTCTGACCCCTATAACCTTATTTTATTTTTATTTTTCCGCATACGGTGCGGTATGAGGGCTCTTATTTTATTTTATTTTTTATACTGCCTGCAGTCTGAAATACAATTTTTACATCTCGGAGTACTCCTTTAAGCCTCGGCATGTGGCAAAATTTCATCATGGATTTCCGCATTGAAAACCGCATGGAAATTCTGCTTGTGTTTAATGTCCACCCACTTCAATAGGGTTCCGAAGTCCCATTCACACAGCAGATATTTTGTTGCGGATGATCCGCATCCAAAATTCCACATTCTGCATTCCGCAAACATATTTCATGTCTTATATTTGTGTGGATTTGGGCTGCAGAAGCCCATTGAAGTCAATGGGGCTTTTTTTTTTTTTTTCCTCTGTTAAAAGCGGAATTTGTGTACATTTTGTGCGGAATTCACATGCAATTTAACTTTTGCAAAAATAAATGCACTTTTGTTTTTCACATGCACTGTGGCTTTATGTAGAAATTCTGCATGAATTCCTCAATTTCCACATAGATTCCGCAAATAATTGACAGATGCGAAATTCTGGCCAAATTAATGCGGCTGCAAAATTCACAAATCTATGCATAATTTATACCATGTGAATGTAGTCTAAGGGTCTATTTATACATACAATTTCCTGCTCATATTTGATGCTGCATATTTGAAGCCAGGTGCTTTGCTAGGTCTGCAAAATACCGGGGGCTAGAGCCTGTAGCCCAAGCAACGCCCCTAACCATGCCCTCATTCACACCCAATCGTGCACAGTATACAAGGAGAAATATTATCACCATACATATTACTGTTTCACTGTTAGTGACCATATCTAACAAAAACTAAGACAAATATTACTAATAATACAAGTACAAAAAAAAACAAAAATGGTCAGCATCTCCAAACAAAGTGAAACACGTGCACACTGCTAGTTTTGTGTGTTAACAGTAGGAACAAATACCGCCATACAATGACCACGAACACCATTACCACTAACAAATAACACTATATGTTACTGAAGAATAAAATTTACTATATCAAAGCCCATATTCCCAAATACATTCACCATACAGGGGTAGATACCAGCTGTACATATGATCTGTATACCATGTAAGTGATTATATATAGGACTATATAGTGGTATATACCAGCTATACACAGGATCTGTATACCATGTAAGTGATTTTATATAGGACCATATAGTGGTAGTGGTATACCAGCTGTACACAGGATCTGTATACCATGTAAGGGATTATATACAGAACCATATAGAGGTAGATACCAGCTGTACACAGTATAGAAAAACAAAGAAAGTAACAGCACAACTCCAAGGTTTCTGTGTTCAAATCAGGACTGAAGATTTATTGCACCATAAAGCAAAGCACTTTTTGTTATATGGTGCAATAAATCTTCAGCCTTGATATGAACATGGAAACCTTAGAGTTGGACTTCATAAGTGATTAAGGGTACTTTCACACCTGCGTATTTTCTGCTGGAGATTGGCTGGCTGTAGCAGATTTTTCTACAGCTTAAAGTCAGTGGGCAGCAAAATCTACTAAAGCAAATCTGCAGCGGAGAATATGCACGTGTGAATGTAGCCATCAAATTTGATTTAGGGACTCACAGCTGGCGTCTTTTCTGATCATCGTCATCCTCTTTCCATTTCTTCTCCATTCAGATCAGACCAACATGACTGCTTCTTCCAACCAAAAGTTCGTCTCTTCGGCATCTGCAGGACAAACATGTTAGACAGTGCCCTCCTATACACAATCTCCACATCTATAGGCCTCAACACTATAAAAATGCCCCCTTGGTGTCCCGCTCAGTAAAAATAGGCACGTAGGTAGTCTGGTATGTAGGTAGGTAGCTAGCTTTTTTTGGTGAGTAGGTAGATAGTTAGTTAGGTATGTAGCTAGGCAGTTAGGTAGGCATGTACAGTGCATAGTGAAAGTATTCGGCCCCCTTGAACTTTTCGACCTTTTGCCACATTTCAGGCTTCAAACATGAAGATATAAAACTTAATTTTTTTGTGAAGAATCAACAACAAGTGGGACACAATCATGAAGTGGAAAGAAATTTATTGGATATTTCAAACTTAACAAATTATTCAGCCCCCTTAAGTCACCTTTTGCTGCGAACTTGGGGTATGTCTCTATCAGTTTTGCACATCGAGAGACCTACATTTTTGCCCATTCCTCCTTGCAAAACAGCTGGAGCTCAGTGAGGTTGGATGGAGAGTGTTTGTGAACAGCAGTTTTCAGTTCTTTCCACAGATTCTCGATTGGATTCAGGTCTGGACTTTGACTGGCCATTCTAACACCTGGATATGTTTATTTGTGAACCATTCCATTGTAGATTTTTGCTTTATGTTTTGGATCATTGTCTTGTTGGAAGACAAATCTCCGTCCCAGTCTCAGGTCTTTTGCAGACTCAATCAGGTTTTCTTCCAGAATGGTCCTGTATTTGGTGCCATCCATCTTCCCATCAATTTTAACCATCTTCCCTGTCCCTGCTGAAGAAAAGTAGGCCCAAACCATGATGATGCCACCACCATGTTTAACAGTGGGAATGGTGTGTTCAGGGTGATGAGCTGTGTTGCTTTTACCCCAAACATAACGTTTTGCATTGTTGCCAAAAAGTTAAATTTTGGTTTCATCTGACCAGAGCACCTTCTTCCACATGTTTGGTGGGTCTCCCAGGTGGCTTGTGGCAAACTTTAAACAACACTTTTTATGGATATCTTTAAGAAATGGCTTTCTTCTTGCCACTCTTCCATAAAGGCCAGATTTGTGCAGTATACGACTGATTGTTGTGCTATGGGCAGGGTCTCCCACCTCAGCTGTAGATCTCTGCAGTTCATCCAGGGTGATCATGGGCCTCTTGGCTACATCTCTGATCAGTCTTCTCCTTGTATGAGCTGAAAGTTTAGAGGGACGGCCGGGGCTTCGTAGATTTGCAGTGGTCTGATGCTCCTTCCATTTCAATATTATCGCTTGCACTGTGCTCCTTGGGATGTTTAAAGCTTGGGAAATCTTTTTGTATCCAAATCCGGCTTTAAACTTCTCCACAACAGTATCTCGGACCTGCCTGGTGTGTTCCTTGTTCTTCATGATGCTCTCTGCACTTTAAACGGAACTCTGAGACTATCACAGTGCAGGTGCATTTATACGGAGACTTGATTACACACAGGTGGATTCTATTTATCATCATTAGTCATTTAGGTCAAAATTCGATCATTCAGAGATCCTCGCTGAACTTCTGGAGAGAGTTTGCTGCACTGAAAGTAAAGGGGCTGAATAATTTTGCACGCCCAATTTTTCAGTTTTTTATTTGTTAAAGTTTGAAATATACAATAAATTTCGTTCCACTTCATGATTGTGTCCCACTTGTTGTTGATTCTCCATTAAAAAATTACAGTTTTATATCTTTGTTTGAAACCTGAAATGTGGCAAAATATCGAAAAGATCAAGGGGGGCGAATACTTTCACTATGCACTGTATATAGATAAGTTAGGTAGCCCGGTATGACAGTATGTTTCCCAAGCAGGGTGCCTTCAGCTGTTGCAAAACTAACTCACAGCTTGCTCAAATATCCTTTTGGCTGTCTAGGCAAGCTGGGAGTTGTAGTTTTGCAACACCTGGAGGCAACCTGGTTGTGATACACTGCCTCGGAAGGCTTCTACGGAAGTGTTCCCCAACTAATGTACCTCAAGCTGTTGCAAAACTACAAATCTCAGTTTGTTCAAACAGCCTTTGGCTGTCTGAGCAAGCTGGAAGTTGTAGTTTTGCAACACCTGGAGGCTACCTGGTTGTGGAACACTGCCTTGGAAGCCTTTCAATGCATTGTATTTCTGTACGTGAGACCCAGGTCGGATGGCAGGCTCACTGTTTGAAAGTGCCCACTGCGCTATTGCGCCGCAGCCACTTTAAAACAGTGAGCAGCGGCTGCACAACAGTGAGCAGCGGCGCAGTCAAAAAATAATCGCCAGCGTGAGACCCGGAGCTTTTAGCATTACACCCGGGGCTATAGCCCTGTTAGCCCCCCCCCCCAGCGATGCCCCTGTTTGAAGCTGTGGACAGTCAGCTAGTTTACATTGAAATCTGCAGCATTAAATCTGCATCTTCAAATCCTGCACATTAAATATGCTGAGGATACTGTATGTGGAATAGATTTCTTTTAGCGTTGCTTAATTGAAGTGAAACCTATAATCTAAATACATGTATTTACAAGTTTAAGACTCCACTTTCAACTGCTAAAAAGAGAAATGAAGGGGAAAAGTGCAAACACGTATGTAGGTCAGCAGTTGTGTCTCGAGATCTTTTATCACCTACTCCACAATTACAGCAAGTGTGAAACAAGCTGATAACAATATATCACATAGTCTGACTGTGTATTTGCAGTAATATGACTTAATGTTAACGTATAGGAGAAATTGTCAGCATTGCAAGATTGATAAAGTGACCTTTTTATTTATTTTTGTATGCAAATGTTCTACTTTTTAGTTGTTTATACTGGGACTTAGTGCTGAGCGGTATGAGCAAAAATCTGTATCACTGAATTTTTCTAAATTATGGCGGTTTCATGGTATTTAACAGTTATTTTTTTTAAATTAGATTTTTTTTCCAGACAGGTGAAAATGGCAAATAATCACACAATTTGTGCTACCTGCAGATGTTGTCTGATTACTTGCAGTTTTTGGAGGTTCTCTTTAACCCCTTAAGGACGCAGCCCATTTAGGGCTTAAGGACGCAGACAATTTAACTTTTACGTTTTTGTTTTTTCCTCTTCGCCTTCAAAAAATCATAACTTTTATATTTTCATCCACAGACTAGTATGAGGGCTTGTTTTTTGCACGACCAGTTGTCCATTGTAATGCCCTCACTCACTTTACCATAAAATGTATGGCGCAACCAAAAAAATACTATTTGTGTGGTGAAATTAAAAAGAAAACCGCAATTTTGCAAATTTTGGAAGGTTTTGTTTTAACGTCGTACAATTTACGGTAAAAATGACGTGTGTTCTTTATTCTTTGGGTCAATACGATTAAAATTATACCCATGGTAACATACTTTTCTATTACTGTTGCACTTAAAATAAATCGCAAACTTTTTAACCAAATTAGTACGTTTAAAATCCCCCTATTTTGAAGACCTATAACTTTTTCATTTTTCCATATATGCAGCGGTATGAGGGCTCATTTTTTGCGCCGTGATCGTTATTGATACCATATTTGCTTATATATAACTTTTTATCAATTTTTTTTTATAAAAATGTTTTTGGGAATAAAATTTATCCAAAATAGATGCTTTTTTTTTTTATTTTTACATTCACACCGTTCACTGTACGGTATCATTAACATTTTATTTTAATAGTTCAGATATTTACGCACGCGGCGATACCAAATATGTATATAAAATATTTTTTTAAACACTTTTTGGGGGTGAAATAGGGAAAATGGGACAATTTACGTTTTTATTGGGGGAGGGGGTTTTTCAATTTTTTTTTTACTTTTTTAACTTTTTTTTAAACTTTTTTTACTTTTATTTTTACACTTTATTAGTCCCCATAGGGGACTATTTATAGCAATCACTCGGTTGCTAATACTGTTCAGTGCTATGTGTAGGACACAGCACTGATCAGCATTATCGGTCATCTTCTGCTCTGGTCTGCGGGAAGGCAGATCAGAGCAGAAGACGCCGGGAAGGCAGTGGAGCCAAGTGAGGGGACCTCCGTCTGCTCTGCTGGATGATCTGATCGCCGCGGCAGCACTGCGGGCGATCCGATCATCCATTTTAGTGACCACGATGCTGCAGATGGCGTGATCTGTATTGATCACGGCATCTGAGGGGTTAATGGCGGACATCCGCGGGATCGCGGATGTCCGGCATTACGGGCGGGTCCCTGGCTGCGATCACTAGCCGGGTCCTGCCGCGCATGATCCGGGCATCGCTCCGATGCTCGCGGTTATGCTTAGGACGTAAATGTACGTCCTGGTGCGTTAATACCACCTCACCAGGACGTACATTTACGGCGCTCGTCATTAAGGGGTTAAAGGGGCATGGTCTAGCAAAAAGAGGTGTGGTTCCCCTGCTCACCAAAAGCTTTCTTCATGTAAGGAATTGTAAGGAGCAAATAATATGTGTTGGTTATTTTAGGCGTATAAAAATCTGTAAATCTTAGCCAGTTCTATCAGCCAGCTCCAACAGTTTGGCGTATTTCACACTACAGCTTACATTTACCAAGTGTGTAGGTGTGGAAGCTCCAGAGATAGATCTCTGTCTGTCTGTCTATCACTGTGTAATGTTTATCAATGTCCCCAGAAATGCATAATGTCTCATTCATATATTTTACGATGCTGTGCTAAATGAGAAAAAATGAGACAGAATGTGCAAAAATCATTTTAGTTAAAGGGGTACACCACCCTCTAGACATCTTTGGATAGGGGATAAAATGTCTGATTGCGGGGGTCCCTCCACTGGGACCCCCACGATCTCTCCTTCAGCACGATACTATGGTCTCTGTATCGCCTGTCATCAGGCGCGGAATGAAGTTCGCTTCGTGCAGCAGATGACAGGGATGCTGCAGGAGAGATCGCAAGGGTTCCCAGCACCTGACATCTTATACCCTATCCATTCAATAGGGGATAAGATGTCTAGGGGTGGAGTACCCATTTAAAGGGGTATTCCAGCATTTTTTTTTTTATTATTTGACTATGCTACAGGGCCTGTAAAGTTAGTGTAGTTCATAATATAGTGTCTGTACCTGTGTGTGACGGTTTTCTCACAGTTCTTATGATTTTCACCCCAATATTGATTTTTACCAGCATACAAAATGACTGTTGTCTCAGATTTTTCCCAGGTTGCAATGCTGTCGAGACCTGACTCACTAGTCAGTTGATGACAGGGAGCCTGTCTGCTTCAATAGGTGGAGTGATCGCTTGGTGGGAGAGAAATCAATCTGCAACTAATGCAACAGCTGTAGGCGCCCTGATTGAAAATCACAGCTCATTTATGTTTCAGTGGGTGGGGTGGCTGATATGTGGGAGGGAGGAAAATGGAATTATGGGATTTGTAGGCAAAGAAGAAAACTCAAAAAGGAAATACCAGTTCTCAAAAAGCTAGCCACAGTGTTATGGTGATCTCACAGCATAGCCATTTAGCCCCAAGACAAGATCCTTCCTAAGCATGTCCATTACTGTCTGGCAGGTATGTATTAAAATCACCTTAATTTGGATAACACCTTTAAACCCAATAAAAGAACAAGACAAGAAAATGGTCCATACATAGAGGAAGAAAATGGTCGGTATACCTGGTGTAAATGCACAGTAATATATGTATGCTTACTACAATGTACAAAGTCAGGGCAAAAATGAATTTGTCTGAATAATCTGAGTAGTTTGATCAGAAAAAGTCACACTGATGAAACATGATGGAAAAAGAGAGTTTCTAAAGCTATAAACTTCAGATTTTGTCCAAAAAAAAAACCACACTTGGGCATTTATCATTGGTGTGGCTGCAGTGATATTCACAGTTTGTGGTGTGTTTTTGTGTGTGTACCTGTGCCTAATCTATCCAAAACGTACGCATACAGTATGATAGTGTCATGCAGAAATGTAGTTGAAAGTAATTTAAAGAGTAGCTCCCACCATCCTATTTTTTTTTTCTGTCCCTGCCTATTGCCAATCTATCCCTAACCCCCTCACTGCTTTTAATTTTAATTTTTACTATATTAAAAATAACTTTTTTTTCTGCCTGGTAGCTTGCTCCCTACCAGGCAGACTTCCCCAGCAGGCACCATGTCACTGATGCCTGCTGGGGGGGACTTCCGCCCTTAGTTCATCTACACAGGGTGCATCCAGCTGTTTCACCACTACAACTCCCAGCTTGTCCTGACATCTATTGGCTGTCAGGGCATGCTGGGAGTTGTAGTACTGAAACAGCTGGAGGCACCCTGTGTAGGTAAAATTAGTTACAAGCGGCGCTAGCCCGTTCCCTCCGTCAAATCCCCCTGCTCCATACCCTGTTCCCTCCATCACCCCCCCCACATACCCCGTTCCCTCCATCACAAACCCCCCCTCCCGCATACCCCGTTCCCTCATTACACTTACAGTTACTGTAGAGTCCGGCAGCGGGCGTGCAGGGACAGCGGCGGCGACGAGGCGGCGGCGATGTGTGGGAGGAGTGGCCTCACAGCCGGGGAGCCAATGCACTCGCTCCCGCCTGTCTGACAGGCAGGGAGCGAGTGCAGCCTAACTAAAAAAGGACTGATTGCCAGGCCAAAATCAGTCCTTTTTCCTGCGTGACATCACGCCAGGCTGCAGCCGGCCACTAGGAGGGAGACCCCCTAGTGGCCGGTTTTCAAATGTAAATTAAACCATTTTAATTTAAAAAAAAAAAATAATAAAAGTATATTAGAGATATGTTGTAGTACATAAGTACTAAAACATATCAAAAAATAAAGTTGGTGACAGTGCCCATTTAAAGAGTACTTGTCACCAAATAAACTTTTCTAAATTAGCTCAGGCAATGTTCCCTAACTACTCCTAAAACCCCTCTCACCCTTAAAAAAAGCTCTGTATCTTACCATTCTTCTTGCTCACATAGTTAAATCTCCAGCAGGAGAAAATGGGCAATTCCCAGCAGGCATGACATCGCTGAAGCCTGCTGGGGACCACTTCCGCCCTCACATCCTTGCAGCTCTGTGATGAATAGAAGACCTAAGGCTCTGTGCATTTTTCAGTAAGGCTCTGTACAGTTGTCAGTCAAGCTCAGTGCAGAGAAACATTTCCTAACTTTGGTCTCCTGCCAGGCCGGGAGGAGACCAAACTCACTGTATTAATTGTAATAACATCTAGTGGCTGTTTTTTCTATTACATATTTATGTTGATAATTTTAAAAGCGAGTGAATGGGAAAGTGATAAGTAATAAGATAAGAAAACAAATTAGGTTGCTTTGACAGCATTTGTCATTAGTAAAATCATGATGGCTATACCTTATAATACTATTGCCCCCTTATATGGTCTCTTATGAGCTTCTCAAATAGTTTTTTATACTATGGATTTTAAACCTACTGGTCTGTAATGACCTGGGAAAGGCCTAGAGCCTTTTTTTGGTGATCGACAACACAATTGCCTTGCGCCAGTCCCTTGACACAATGCCATTTAGCAGAGAATCTCAAAATATTATAAACAGGTACAGAAATAGCTGAACACATTTCTTTAACTTCTTATTTGTAATTCATCTGGTTACAGTAGTAGATGGCAATAGAAAGACTAACAAGTAAGAGGCCAGATAACCCACCACATATCTAGACATGTGCCAAAAGAGTGTCATTTTAGACATTAATAGACATGGGCCAAAAGGGTGTCATTTTAGCCCCCACTTGGGGGGAATTATGTGTAGGGTTGGACCCACAAAGATCATGAAGTGAGGGCATATCTAAGTAATATGCTATCATGTTATTAAATGAAAATTTCCATTAACAGAGAACCGGTTACCTAGTTTTGTGACACTAAACCATCACTATTGAGCCCACCTGGTCCTGCATTTTGTTTTAAATACACTTTTTACAGATCGGAATCGGAGTCCTGGACTCCTTTTCCAGCTTCCTGTGTATGTGCAAATGAAGCTGAGGGGAGTACACTTCTCTTTATTCCTTGGATTTTGGTGCTTGCACACTGTGAAGAAGCAAGGTTCGCTTCACCAAAGCAGTACACAAGTGCCGTGTTGCCAAAAGCTGTAAAAGAAAGTCTGGGATGCCTTTCCTGGTAAGTAAAAAGTGTATTTATACCAGATAGTGGGACAAAGTGGGTTTAATCGAGATGGTTTTGGGAGACTAATCCAGCAGCAAGTGTTGATACAGCTCAGCCTTGGTGTCCCAAAACTATAGTAAAACTTCATTGAAAAGTGGTCTTCTATGGGGGTGGGCTTCTCAATGAAAATGGCCACTATGCATAATGTATGCATGCCATAATTAAGTGTTCTTTCTGACCCGAAACGCGTTGGTTTTATGTGCTGACCATATGTCCGAAATAAAGATTCCTGTTTACATCCCATCGCGCTGGACATTCCTTGCTTTTGCTATACTTTGAGACCGGAGGCACTGCTGGTTAGTCCGTGCGAGGTGTGGGAGACTCTGCGGAGGTGAGCCGTCTAATCTGCTTGATTAATGCATAATGTAGGGTGGATTGAAAATCCGTCACACAAAATCTGTTCTGGATAAGGCTGTGGTCTTAGGGCTGGGCGGTATGACCAAATATGTGTATCACAATATTTTTTTTAACTTGCGGCGGTTCCACGGTATATAACGGTATTTTCACCCCCCAAAAAAGTCATGTGACCTGCCAGCGCTGTTCATCCTGCCCCCCCCCCCCCCCCGCCCCAATCATTTGACCTGCGCGCGGTGTTTGACTTCTTACATGACAGTGGGCTCAGCCTATCACTGGCCGGGGCGGGGCATCGCTCCGGCCGGTGATAGGCTGACGGCTGTCCTCCTCTGTCCCCAGTGAGCGGCCGACGTAGGTGAGTTAAAAGTTGGCTGTCCGGGCATGATGGGTGTTGTAGTTTTGCAACAGCTGGAGGTCCGCAGGTTGGAGACCACTGGCGTACAGTGAGTTCCAGCTCCTGGCTGCCCCCAAACATAGAGGAGGAGGGCAGTGCTTGACATCTGTGAGTAGCACTCCGCTGGGCTGATCATTAACTGGGGGGGGGGGGGGGGGGCCAGAACAGCGCTGGCGGGTAACATAGGGTTAGTTCCCCCATGTGGGGACAGCGCTGCGCTAGGCTGATAATATATTCCCGAGGGGGAGGGGCCCAACCGGTATTGCGGTATGGGGGAAAATTCATATCGTGCAGCCCAAAAAATTCAGTAATCGGTATGAACCGGTATACCGCCCAGCCCTATATGGTCTTCTCAAAAAACTTACAAAAATGCTTACCTCAAGTCTAAATGAGGATCTCCAAGGGAAACAAGTGACATATAGAGGCTAGGTTCATCACATTCAGGAGATCCATTCTCAGCGATGCTTTGTTACATCAGTACGAGAGTTAGAGGGAGCCAGTTTAAATGGGCACTGTCAGATTCAAAAACTTTTTATATGTTGTACATATTGGCAAAACATTAACCTTTCTAATATACTTCATAAGAAATTTTTATTTCCTTTTTGGAAACCATGGCTTAGTCCAAGCTGAAGCATAGGCATGGATAAAGTCCATTAAGTGAGGGTGGGCTAGCACTCCTCTGTGCTCTTTCCTGTCTGATAAGACTCCTCTGTGCTCTCTCCTGTCCTATCAGACAGGAGAGAGCACAGAGGAGTCCTATCAGACAGGAGAGAGCACAGATGAGTCCTATCAGACAGGAGAGAGCACAGAGGAGTGCTATCAGACAGGAGGGAGCACAGAGGAGTGCTATCAGACAGGAGAGAGCACAGAGGAGTGCTATCAGACAGGAGAGAGCACAGAGGAGTCCTTTCAGACAGGAGAGAGCACAGAGGAGTCCTTTCAGACAGGAGAGAGCACAGAGGAGTCCTTTCAGACAGGAGAGAGCACAGAGGAGTGCTAGCCCACCCTCACTTACTGGACTTTGTCCATGCCTGTGCCAGTTTGGACAAAGCCATGATTTTATAAGCCATAATTTATATAAAAAGGAAGTACAATTTTCTTATAAAGTATATTAGAAAGGTTAATGTTTTGTCAAGATGTACAACATATAAAAAGTTTTCGTATCTGACAGTGCCCATTTAAACTTGCACTGTGAAAAATATATTAGTGGTCTTAAGATGGGATTTTTTTTTTTCTGGTCAGTCCCAAGTGGTTAAAACTAGAACATGGGTTTTGGATTTTGCAAGCACTGCAAATAACCCCACATTATAAGTGCATATGTGCAGTTCCTGGAAATGCTTGACTGCCAGAAGTTCTTCGAAAGAATAGCTGGGAATTTAACTTTGTACAAGCTGTCCTTGCTTCTAATAGGGCTTCTGTATGATGAAATCTGTTCTACTTGCCAGTGTTCGTGTGTACATGTGAATATTAAAAAAAAAAAAAAAAAAAAAAAAAAAACTCTGAATATTACTCAATATAAAGCAAAGGTTTGTTTAAATTCCCAAGAGTCAAACACTACTGCTTCCAAAGCTGATATCCATAACTAAAACATTCATAGTCATAGGAATAGTAATTTTAAAAGAATTTGTCCAAAACTAACAAGATGCATATAGTATTTTGTAGAAAACTGGGAGCCTTTTACCCATGTAATTTTATAAGCATTTATTGGGGGGGGGGGGGGGGGGGAATAATATATTTAGACTTGGTTAAAACTACATTACCAATTATGCTCTGAAATTCTGAAGCAGTCCAATTGTTAATAGGATTCTACTGAACAGAGCACATGATGGAATTTCAGTGGCAGAGCTTCTGCCGCTGAAATTCTGCCACCAAAAGAATCATCTTGCGGAAGACGTTGCGGTCTTTGGGGACCAGCAATGTTTGCACTTTCCTGGTACCAACTGATTTAGTTGGTGCTTTCCACCCTTGGTAACTCCTCACTTGAAAGCCTTATTTTAGCACGCTGTGCTAATGTCAGGAAAAAAGGAAATATTTTCTACCGTTTATTCGGTTTGTACTAATCCTTCATGACTGCACCAATATGGAGGTTGCTCCTCCCATCACTGTAGGGACAGAAAAGAGAGGTTTAAAAGGGCCCCGCCCCAGACACACCCCAGTACTTTTGAAATTACTACCAGGATGTGAGATATAATAAACCAAAACACCAACAATATAGGGTGGGAGTTACAGCCGTGCCGTCATGAAGGATTAGTGGAGTCAAGGGTATGAAAAATCTGTTCTCAGATTTTTGGGGTTTTGACAAAAAGAAGGTAAAATAACTTCTTGAAAAAGACACCTTGGGAAGAAAATCTGGACGGCGTGTGAGAATTCTCTTCTCATCTGTGACCTTAAAAAAGGGTTCTCTAATAGAAAGGGCCTAAATCTCCCCTATTCTATGGGCTGTAGTACTGGAAACTCAAAAGGCCACTTTACATGAAAGAAATTTAATTTCGGCAACAGAAACAGGCTCAAAGGGACTTTTGGTTAAGCCCAAAAGTACAATGAAAGTACGGAAAACAAGATGACACGGCACTGCACTAAGCCCTATTGTGGAACATCGATCAAATAGTAGAAGTGGACTCTTGTTATTGCTGCAGGTGG
>NW_026610022.1:0-20295 GCF_029499605.1 Hyla sarda | reverse complement strand
TACCTTTGTTGCCTGCAGATGCCTCCTTGGCTGTCCCCAAACGGTATCAAACCAACACCCACGGGAAGCTGTAAGCATAGAGGACATGCCTGCACCCCATTGGACTTACCTGTGTGGGTTAAACCCGGGTTATTTGACAACCTATGGCGGTGATGGTTCTGCTCAGGCAGAGCAGTGCTGATGCTCCTCATAAAGCTGTCGCTGCTGTGAAGGTTCTAGGTGACATCACAAATCCCTATGGTTACATACACAACAAAGCTGGGTTGTTGTTGTTTACACTCTGCAAGGCCTGTGGAAGTGAGTGACATCATAGCACTGTAGTTCTGAGGGTTCTAGATGGATGCAACAATCTCCTGTTGCTTCTATGAAGGCCATAATAGACGACATCACCAAACAGCTCCATAGTCACATACACAGCAAAGGAGAGATGTTGTTTACACCTAGTGATGTCAGTGGTATTGAGTGACATCACAGCACAGTGCTAAGGCTCCTGGGCCTGGACACAGCAGCGGCTGCAATATCTCAACGGAGAATACGTTTATATATATGTGTGTGTGTGCGCGTATATATATATATATATATATATATATATATATATATATATTTCTCCGCCGAAATCACTTTTAAACCCATTTCCACCTTTTTTTCCCTTCTCTTCCTCTTACTTTTTTTTCACGTTTTTTTACGTTTTTCTCCTTTTCGCCTCTTTTCTGGGCGTATTATTCTTCTTTTTCTTCTTTTTTTCGTCTAATGCATACCCCATCAGTGCAGCAATGCTTATTCAATACCGCCAGCAGATGGAGACACTGGGGGATAATTTTCTAAGGATTTATACTGATTTTTCCTGTCTGAATTTGTCGCACAGAAAGTTGCAGGCCAAATATGTGTGACATTTCTGCGACTTTAGCTTCTAGAGCATTTTTACAACATTATACATAGGTGCTGAATACATAAAAAGCGACTGTTCAGCGACAGACAAGTCGCATCGGCTGAAAGTAGGCCAGAATGTCAGTCCATGTTGGAGCAGGTTTAGATACAGTCTAAAGTATAGATCTCAAAGTCTGTGCACAGAATTTAGCAAGGGCCTCGCACCTTCTGATGCATCAGGTAGGTGCACAATAGCATAGCCTAACCCTCTGTACTTTGGTCTATATTGATGCGGGACATAGACAGCCAGCTGATGACCAATCCATTAGTGCAATGGATGGCTGGAAGCATTTGTCTTTGCCTTTGCAATACCACAGAAGCAATGCATGGTCAATGTACAGCAATGACACACCTGTGTGAACAGCCAGGAGACCCCCCCCCCATGTTATGTTACATAGTTACATAGTTAGTACGGTCGAAAAAAGACATATGTCCATCAAGTTCAACCAGGGAATTAAGGGGTAGGGGTGTGGCGCGATATTGGGGAAGGGATGAGATTTTATATTTCTTCATAAGCATTAATCTTATTTTGTCAATTAGGAACATTCAGCACCCACCCGCTATCAAGGCAGCTGCCTATCATGTCATGCCCTACCTGCACAGGTGTGCTGGCTACTCAAATGATCCAATTAAGGAGGCCATTTAGTCAGCAGCAGCAGAAGTCCTGTGCCTGGACGCTCCAACAGCGGCCAGACACAAGCAGAAGCAGAAGCAGCAGAAGCAGCAGCAGCACCACCTTTTGTTTTTTGGCTGCAGCAGCAGCAAGGCCCACAGGGCTGGCTAGCTGGCTAGCCAGCAAGCAGGTAGCAATGAAAGTAGGAATCTTTCTTTTTAACCCTGTAAGGGGGTGGTGCACTGTACCCGAAGATACTGCCATATCGGGTCAATGCATAGGGCGACGGAAGCAAGCTTCGAAATCGGCCCCCGTTCTCAAAAATCCATTTAATATATGGTCCCCAGATAGGGGACGTATCAGATATTAAACTGATAAGAACAGATACTACACTTGATCTTAGCCAAAAGGCCGAGAAGCGATAACCGTGAAAGGGGCGGGCCCAACAAGGTGCCCTTCATGGGCACTATCACTGCTTGCTCTCAGGGAGGCTGCCAGACAATTTTCCATGCACACTCTGGGCTGGGGGGCAGTCAACCACCAGTACACACAGCAGAACCTAAACCCATACCATTATTGCTAAGCAGCAAGACAGGGGCCCATTGCACTCCCACGGGGCCTTTTTAAATGCAATCCATAACCCGGATTTGCCAGGAACCCTTCTTACTCCTCCTACTTGCATGTGACACTGGGCTTAGGATCTGCATAGGAAACACACACACAAGCACACACCTACCTTTGTTGCCTGCAGATGCCTCCTTGGCTGTCCCCAAACGGTATCAAACCAACACCCACGGGAAGCTGTAAGCATAGAGGACATGCCTGCACCCCATTGGACTTACCTGTGTGGGTTAAACCCGGGTTATTTGACAACCTATGGCGGTGATGGTTCTGCTCAGGCAGAGCAGTGCTGATGCTCCTCATAAAGCTGTCGCTGCTGTGAAGGTTCTAGGTGACATCACAAATCCCTATGGTTACATACACAACAAAGCTGGGTTGTTGTTGTTTACACTCTGCAAGGCCTGTGGAAGTGAGTGACATCATAGCACTGTAGTTCTGAGGGTTCTAGATGGATGCAACAATCTCCTGTTGCTTCTATGAAGGCCATAATAGACGACATCACCAAACAGCTCCATAGTCACATACACAGCAAAGGAGAGATGTTGTTTACACCTAGTGATGTCAGTGGTATTGAGTGACATCACAGCACAGTGCTAAGGCTCCTGGGCCTGGACACAGCAGCGGCTGCAATATCTCAACGGAGAATACGTTTATATATATGTGTGTGTGTGCGCGTATATATATATATATATATATATATATATATATATATATATATTTCTCTCCGCCGAAATCACTTTTAAACCCATTTCCACCTTTTTTTCCCTTCTCTTCCTCTTACTTTTTTTTCACGTTTTTTTACGTTTTTCTCCTTTTCGCCTCTTTTCTGGGCGTATTATTCTTCTTTTTCTTCTTTTTTTTCGTCTAATGCATACCCCATCAGTGCAGCAATGCTTATTCAATACCGCCAGCAGATGGAGACACTGGGGGATAATTTTCTAAGGATTTATACTGATTTTTCCTGTCTGAATTTGTCGCACAGAAAGTTGCAGGCCAAATATGTGTGACATTTCTGCGACTTTAGCTTCTAGAGCATTTTTACAACATTATACATAGGTGCTGAATACATAAAAAGCGACTGTTCAGCGACAGACAAGTCGCATCGGCTGAAAGTAGGCCAGAATGTCAGTCCATGTTGGAGCAGGTTTAGATACAGTCTAAAGTATAGATCTCAAAGTCTGTGCACAGAATTTAGCAAGGGCCTCGCACCTTCTGATGCATCAGGTAGGTGCACAATAGCATAGCCTAACCCTCTGTACTTTGGTCTATATTGATGCGGGACATAGACAGCCAGCTGATGACCAATCCATTAGTGCAATGGATGGCTGGAAGCATTTGTCTTTGCCTTTGCAATACCACAGAAGCAATGCATGGTCAATGTACAGCAATGACACACCTGTGTGAACAGCCAGGAGACCCCCCCCCCCCCCCATGTTATGTTACATAGTTACATAGTTAGTACGGTCGAAAAAAGACATATGTCCATCAAGTTCAACCAGGGAATTAAGGGGTAGGGGTGTGGCGCGATATTGGGGAAGGGATGAGATTTTATATTTCTTCATAAGCATTAATCTTATTTTGTCAATTAGGAACATTCAGCACCCACCCGCTATCAAGGCAGCTGCCTATCATGTCATGCCCTACCTGCACAGGTGTGCTGGCTACTCAAATGATCCAATTAAGGAGGCCATTTAGTCAGCAGCAGCAGAAGTCCTGTGCCTGGACGCTCCAACAGCGGCCAGACACAAGCAGAAGCAGAAGCAGCAGAAGCAGCAGCAGCACCACCTTTTGTTTTTTGGCTGCAGCAGCAGCAAGGCCCACAGGGCTGGCTAGCTGGCTAGCCAGCAAGCAGGTAGCAATGAAAGTAGGAATCTTTCTTTTTAACCCTGTAAGGGGGTGGTGCACTGTACCCGAAGATACTGCCATATCGGGTCAATGCATAGGGCGACGGAAGCAAGCTTCGAAATCGGCCCCCGTTCTCAAAAATCCATTTAATATATGGTCCCCAGATAGGGGACGTATCAGATATTAAACTGATAAGAACAGATTTTTTAAGTTAGCCCTCAGAACTCACTCAGAGTTCCAAGATCTTATTTGGAACTCAATTTTGTGTTCATCATCAGGTAACATGTTTTTATTTCTTTTCTTAAACACTAATGAAACAAAATAGAACATTTAAAAACAAAATAAGAAACAACATAAAATAGCAAAACCAAACATTACTTTCTAATTAAGCAAAACCAAATTAGAAGGTCATCCCCTTCCTCCATGCAAACACCATTAGAAAGTCTATCAGTCCTCGACTGATATTGCCATTTGCTATATCTTTCTTAACTTGAGACGCTAACCAGCCTGGAATTTTATACGTTTCAACAAAACGGTTCATGTCTGCCTTGAAAGAAAAATAGACTTTATCCCGAGCTTCTTCCTCCCGGTTCTTCAAGCCTATCTTTAGATCCATCATATCTTTGTCAAACGTTTTTCTTTCTGCTTCCGACAAATTTTCCAACAAACCACCAAGCACACCAAAATACTGCACTGGCACATACACTTCCTCCTCTCTCTTCTTCTTCTGCTCTGTAGGTCTTCTAGTTGGAACCTGCTCCACTTCTGGTTCTTTCACTTCAGCTGGTTCCTCTCTGCTTCTTTTTACAGCTTCCTTTTTCTCTGAATTTTTCTCAGACTTTTTCTTAGGACACGAGCCAAGCAGATGGCCCTCCTCACCACACAGATGGCATTTCCTTTTCTTTTGACAATTTTCCACGTCGTGACCCTCCTCTTGACACTTGAAACACCACAAAAACGTGCAATCCTCCTTTCTGTGACCGTACTGTTTACATTTGCGGCAAAAATCTTGCATGCCAGAAAAATACAGATCCCCGTTCACAGAACCAATTTTAAACCGTCCTGGGGGGATCACTAACTTGCCATCTGCCATTTTAAATTTCACATGGAACCTCCACTTGGTGGTCCATAGTCCATATTGATTAAATACCTTGCCTTTAGGCAGAACACTGTCACAGAATCGAGACAAAAAGGTAACGATATCCTCCTCCGAAGTATATGGGCTATACATCCTTATAGTCACCAATCGTTCTCTACGTGGGAAATGTGGAAGGAAATGTGGAACTATCTCCACCCCTTCCAAAACCGGACATACCTTCTTTTGCTGCAATATGTTCCAAAATGACTCATAGTCCTCTTCAGAAGCCAGCACCACGTCGTAGTATCCACTTCTGGGAAACTCAAGCATGGATAGGATTTGCTCCCTCTTGACTTCCAGCAACTTAAACAGCACTTCTTCCACGACAAAGACAAGGCCTCTTTCCTTCTTCCGGACATCGAGCAGGGAAATACGAACTCCATTCCGAAGTCTCGCAAAAGGCGGCACGCCTTCCGAAGAAAAACCGCAATCTTCCTCCATGTCCATGATGTCCAGACACCTCCCCCACCGAAGTAGGTAGGTGGGGATCGCCTCCCGTTGTCTGGGGACTAAGCCGGCTCCCTGATAGCAGCAGGGGGGTGAAGTCCCTCCGTTAAGAAGGACGATCCCCCCAGGCAAAGGAGCCGGGTACCCCAGACACCCTCTGGCCAGACCAAGTGAGCAGAACTACACTTGATCTTAGCCAAAAGGCCGAGAAGCGATAACCGTGAAAGGGGCGGGCCCAACAAGGTGCCCTTCATGGGCACTATCACTGCTTGCTGTCAGGGAGGCTGCCAGACAATTTTCCATGCACACTCTGGGCTGGGGGGCAGTCAACCACCAGTACACACAGCAGAACCTAAACCCATACCATTATTGCTAAGCAGCAAGACAGGGGCCCATTGCACTCCCACGGGGCCTTTTTAAATGCAATCCATAACCCGGATTTGCCAGGAACCCTTCTTACTCCTCCTACTTGCATGTGACACTGGGCTTAGGATCTGCATAGGAAACACACACACAAGCACACACCTACCTTTGTTGCCTGCAGATGCCTCCTTGGCTGTCCCCAAACGGTATCAAACCAACACCCACGGGAAGCTGTAAGCATAGAGGACATGCCTGCACCCCATTGGACTTACCTGTGTGGGTTAAACCCGGGTTATGTGACAACCTATGGCGGTGATGGTTCTGCTCAGGCAGAGCAGTGCTGATGCTCCTCATAAAGCTGTCGCTGCTGTGAAGGTTCTAGGTGACATCACAAATCCCTATGGTTACATACACAACAAAGCTGGGTTGTTGTTGTTTACACTCTGCAAGGCCTGTGGAAGTGAGTGACATCATAGCACTGTAGTTCTGAGGGTTCTAGATGGATGCAACAATCTCCTGTTGCTTCTATGAAGGCCATAATAGACGACATCACCAAACAGCTCCATAGTCACATACACAGCAAAGGAGAGATGTTGTTTACACCTAGTGATGTCAGTGGTATTGAGTGACATCACAGCACAGTGCTAAGGCTCCTGGGCCTGGACACAGCAGCGGCTGCAATATCTCAACGGAGAATACGTTTATATATATGTGTGTGTGTGTGCGCGTATATATATATATATATATATATATATATATATATATATATATATTTCTCCGCCGAAATCACTTTTAAACCCATTTCCACCTTTTTTTCCCTTCTCTTCCTCTTACTTTTTTTTCACGTTTTTTTACGTTTTTCTCCTTTTCGCCTCTTTTCTGGGCGTATTATTCTTCTTTTTCTTCTTTTTTTTCGTCTAATGCATACCCCATCAGTGCAGCAATGCTTATTCAATACCGCCAGCAGATGGAGACACTGGGGGATAATTTTCTAAGGATTTATACTGATTTTTCCTGTCTGAATTTGTCGCACAGAAAGTTGCAGGCCAAATATGTGTGACATTTCTGCGACTTTAGCTTCTAGAGCATTTTTACAACATTATACATAGGTGCTGAATACATAAAAAGCGACTGTTCAGCGACAGACAAGTCGCATCGGCTGAAAGTAGGCCAGAATGTCAGTCCATGTTGGAGCAGGTTTAGATACAGTCTAAAGTATAGATCTCAAAGTCTGTGCACAGAATTTAGCAAGGGCCTCGCACCTTCTGATGCATCAGGTAGGTGCACAATAGCATAGCCTAACCCTCTGTACTTTGGTCTATATTGATGCGGGACATAGACAGCCAGCTGATGACCAATCCATTAGTGCAATGGATGGCTGGAAGCATTTGTCTTTGCCTTTGCAATACCACAGAAGCAATGCATGGTCAATGTACAGCAATGACACACCTGTGTGAACAGCCAGGAGACCCCCCCCCCCCCCCATGTTATGTTACATAGTTACATAGTTAGTACGGTCGAAAAAAGACATATGTCCATCAAGTTCAACCAGGGAATTAAGGGGTAGGGGTGTGGCGCGATATTGGGGAAGGGATGAGATTTTATATTTCTTCATAAGCATTAATCTTATTTTGTCAATTAGGAACATTCAGCACCCACCCGCTATCAAGGCAGCTGCCTATCATGTCATGCCCTACCTGCACAGGTGTGCTGGCTACTCAAATGATCCAATTAAGGAGGCCATTTAGTCAGCAGCAGCAGAAGTCCTGTGCCTGGACGCTCCAACAGCGGCCAGACACAAGCAGAAGCAGAAGCAGCAGAAGCAGCAGCAGCACCACCTTTTGTTTTTTGGCTGCAGCAGCAGCAAGGCCCACAGGGCTGGCTAGCTGGCTAGCCAGCAAGCAGGTAGCAATGAAAGTAGGAATCTTTCTTTTTAACCCTGTAAGGGGGTGGTGCACTGTACCCGAAGATACTGCCATATCGGGTCAATGCATAGGGCGACGGAAGCAAGCTTCGAAATCGGCCCCCGTTCTCAAAAATCCATTTAATATATGGTCCCCAGATAGGGGACGTATCAGATATTAAACTGATAAGAACAGATACTACACTTGATCTTAGCCAAAAGGCCGAGAAGCGATAACCGTGAAAGGGGTGGGCCCAACAAGGTGCCCTTCATGGGCACTATCACTGCTTGCTGTCAGGGAGGCTGCCAGACAATTTTCCATGCACACTCTGGGCTGGGGGGCAGTCAACCACCAGTACACACAGCAGAACCTAAACCCATACCATTATTGCTAAGCAGCAAGACAGGGGCCCATTGCACTCCCACGGGGCCTTTTTAAATGCAATCCATAACCCGGATTTGCCAGGAACCCTTCTTACTCCTCCTACTTGCATGTGACACTGGGCTTAGGATCTGCATAGGAAACACACACACAAGCACACACCTACCTTTGTTGCCTGCAGATGCCTCCTTGGCTGTCCCCAAACGGTATCAAACCAACACCCACGGGAAGCTGTAAGCATAGAGGACATGCCTGCACCCCATTGGACTTACCTGTGTGGGTTAAACCCGGGTTATTTGACAACCTATGGCGGTGATGGTTCTGCTCAGGCAGAGCAGTGCTGATGCTCCTCATAAAGCTGTCGCTGCTGTGAAGGTTCTAGGTGACATCACAAATCCCTATGGTTACATACACAACAAAGCTGGGTTGTTGTTGTTTACACTCTGCAAGGCCTGTGGAAGTGAGTGACATCATAGCACTGTAGTTCTGAGGGTTCTAGATGGATGCAACAATCTCCTGTTGCTTCTATGAAGGCCATAATAGACGACATCACCAAACAGCTCCATAGTCACATACACAGCAAAGGAGAGATGTTGTTTACACCTAGTGATGTCAGTGGTATTGAGTGACATCACAGCACAGTGCTAAGGCTCCTGGGCCTGGACACAGCAGCGGCTGCAATATCTCAACGGAGAATACGTTTATATATATGTGTGTGTGTGCGCGTATATATATATATATATATATATATATATATATATATATATATATTTCTCCGCCGAAATCACTTTTAAACCCATTTCCACCTTTTTTTCCCTTCTCTTCCTCTTACTTTTTTTTCACGTTTTTTTACGTTTTTCTCCTTTTCGCCTCTTTTCTGGGCGTATTATTCTTCTTTTTCTTCTTTTTTTTCGTCTAATGCATACCCCATCAGTGCAGCAATGCTTATTCAATACCGCCAGCAGATGGAGACACTGGGGGATAATTTTCTAAGGATTTATACTGATTTTTCCTGTCTGAATTTGTCGCACAGAAAGTTGCAGGCCAAATATGTGTGACATTTCTGCGACTTTAGCTTCTAGAGCATTTTTACAACATTATACATAGGTGCTGAATACATAAAAAGCGACTGTTCAGCGACAGACAAGTCGCATCGGCTGAAAGTAGGCCAGAATGTCAGTCCATGTTGGAGCAGGTTTAGATACAGTCTAAAGTATAGATCTCAAAGTCTGTGCACAGAATTTAGCAAGGGCCTCGCACCTTCTGATGCATCAAGTAGGTGCACAATAGCATAGCCTAACCCTCTGTACTTTGGTCTATATTGATGCGGGACATAGACAGCCAGCTGATGACCAATCCATTAGTGCAATGGATGGCTGGAAGCATTTGTCTTTGCCTTTGCAATACCACAGAAGCAATGCATGGTCAATGTACAGCAATGACACACCTGTGTGAACAGCCAGGAGACCCCCCCCCCCCCCCATGTTATGTTACATAGTTACATAGTTAGTACGGTCGAAAAAAGACATATGTCCATCAAGTTCAACCAGGGAATTAAGGGGTAGGGGTGTGGCGCGATATTGGGGAAGGGATGAGATTTTATATTTCTTCATAAGCATTAATCTTATTTTGTCAATTAGGAACATTCAGCACCCACCCGCTATCAAGGCAGCTGCCTATCATGTCATGCCCTACCTGCACAGGTGTGCTGGCTACTCAAATGATCCAATTAAGGAGGCCATTTAGTCAGCAGCAGCAGAAGTCCTGTGCCTGGACGCTCCAACAGCGGCCAGACACAAGCAGAAGCAGAAGCAGCAGAAGCAGCAGCAGCACCACCTTTTGTTTTTTGGCTGCAGCAGCAGCAAGGCCCACAGGGCTGGCTAGCTGGCTAGCCAGCAAGCAGGTAGCAATGAAAGTAGGAATCTTTCTTTTTAACCCTGTAAGGGGGTGGTGCACTGTACCCGAAGATACTGCCATATCGGGTCAATGCATAGGGCGACGGAAGCAAGCTTCGAAATCGGCCCCCGTTCTCAAAAATCCATTTAATATATGGTCCCCAGATAGGGGACGTATCAGATATTAAACTGATAAGAACAGATACTACACTTGATCTTAGCCAAAAGGCCGAGAAGCGATAACCGTGAAAGGGGCGGGCCCAACAAGGTGCCCTTCATGGGCACTATCACTGCTTGCTGTCAGGGAGGCTGCCAGACAATTTTCCATGCACACTCTGGGCTGGGGGGCAGTCAACCACCAGTACACACAGCAGAACCTAAACCCATACCATTATTGCTAAGCAGCAAGACAGGGGCCCATTGCACTCCCACGGGGCCTTTTTAAATGCAATCCATAACCCGGATTTGCCAGGAACCCTTCTTACTCCTCCTACTTGCATGTGACACTGGGCTTAGGATCTGCATAGGAAACACACACACAAGCACACACCTACCTTTGTTGCCTGCAGATGCCTCCTTGGCTGTCCCCAAACGGTATCAAACCAACACCCACGGGAAGCTGTAAGCATAGAGGACATGCCTGCACCCCATTGGACTTACCTGTGTGGGTTAAACCCGGGTTATTTGACAACCTATGGCGGTGATGGTTCTGCTCAGGCAGAGCAGTGCTGATGCTCCTCATAAAGCTGTCGCTGCTGTGAAGGTTCTAGGTGACATCACAAATCCCTATGGTTACATACACAACAAAGCTGGGTTGTTGTTGTTTACACTCTGCAAGGCCTGTGGAAGTGAGTGACATCATAGCACTGTAGTTCTGAGGGTTCTAGATGGATGCAACAATCTCCTGTTGCTTCTATGAAGGCCATAATAGACGACATCACCAAACAGCTCCATAGTCACATACACAGCAAAGGAGAGATGTTGTTTACACCTAGTGATGTCAGTGGTATTGAGTGACATCACAGCACAGTGCTAAGGCTCCTGGGCCTGGACACAGCAGCGGCTGCAATATCTCAACGGAGAATACGTTTATATATATGTGTGTGTGTGCGCGTATATATATATATATATATATATATATATATATATATATATATATATATATATTTCTCCGCCGAAATCACTTTTAAACCCATTTCCACCTTTTTTTCCCTTCTCTTCCTCTTACTTTTTTTTCACGTTTTTTTACGTTTTTCTCCTTTTCGCCTCTTTTCTGGGCGTATTATTCTTCTTTTTCTTCTTTTTTTCGTCTAATGCATACCCCATCAGTGCAGCAATGCTTATTCAATACCGCCAGCAGATGGAGACACTGGGGGATAATTTTCTAAGGATTTATACTGATTTTTCCTGTCTGAATTTGTCGCACAGAAAGTTGCAGGCCAAATATGTGTGACATTTCTGCGACTTTAGCTTCTAGAGCATTTTTACAACATTATACATAGGTGCTGAATACATAAAAAGCGACTGTTCAGCGACAGACAAGTCGCATCGGCTGAAAGTAGGCCAGAATGTCAGTCCATGTTGGAGCAGGTTTAGATACAGTCTAAAGTATAGATCTCAAAGTCTGTGCACAGAATTTAGCAAGGGCCTCGCACCTTCTGATGCATCAGGTAGGTGCACAATAGCATAGCCTAACCCTCTGTACTTTGGTCTATATTGATGCGGGACATAGACAGCCAGCTGATGACCAATCCATTAGTGCAATGGATGGCTGGAAGCATTTGTCTTTGCCTTTGCAATACCACAGAAGCAATGCATGGTCAATGTACAGCAATGACACACCTGTGTGAACAGCCAGGAGACCCCCCCCCCATGTTATGTTACATAGTTACATAGTTAGTACGGTCGAAAAAAGACATATGTCCATCAAGTTCAACCAGGGAATTAAGGGGTAGGGGTGTGGCGCGATATTGGGGAAGGGATGAGATTTTATATTTCTTCATAAGCATTAATCTTATTTTGTCAATTAGGAACATTCAGCACCCACCCGCTATCAAGGCAGCTGCCTATCATGTCATGCCCTACCTGCACAGGTGTGCTGGCTACTCAAATGATCCAATTAAGGAGGCCATTTAGTCAGCAGCAGCAGAAGTCCTGTGCCTGGACGCTCCAACAGCGGCCAGACACAAGCAGAAGCAGAAGCAGCAGAAGCAGCAGCAGCACCACCTTTTGTTTTTTGGCTGCAGCAGCAGCAAGGCCCACAGGGCTGGCTAGCTGGCTAGCCAGCAAGCAGGTAGCAATGAAAGTAGGAATCTTTCTTTTTAACCCTGTAAGGGGGTGGTGCACTGTACCCGAAGATACTGCCATATCGGGTCAATGCATAGGGCGACGGAAGCAAGCTTCGAAATCGGCCCCCGTTCTCAAAAATCCATTTAATATATGGTCCCCAGATAGGGGACGTATCAGATATTAAACTGATAAGAACAGATACTACACTTGATCTTAGCCAAAAGGCCGAGAAGCGATAACCGTGAAAGGGGCGGTCCCAACAAGGTGCCCTTCATGGGCACTATCACTGCTTGCTCTCAGGGAGGCTGCCAGACAATTTTCCATGCACACTCTGGGCTGGGGGGCAGTCAACCACCAGTACACACAGCAGAACCTAAACCCATACCATTATTGCTAAGCAGCAAGACAGGGGCCCATTGCACTCCCACGGGGCCTTTTTAAATGCAATCCATAACCCGGATTTGCCAGGAACCCTTCTTACTCCTCCTACTTGCATGTGACACTGGGCTTAGGATCTGCATAGGAAACACACACACAAGCACACACCTACCTTTGTTGCCTGCAGATGCCTCCTTGGCTGTCCCCAAACGGTATCAAACCAACACCCACGGGAAGCTGTAAGCATAGAGGACATGCCTGCACCCCATTGGACTTACCTGTGTGGGTTAAACCCGGGTTATTTGACAACCTATGGCGGTGATGGTTCTGCTCAGGCAGAGCAGTGCTGATGCTCCTCATAAAGCTGTCGCTGCTGTGAAGGTTCTAGGTGACATCACAAATCCCTATGGTTACATACACAACAAAGCTGGGTTGTTGTTGTTTACACTCTGCAAGGCCTGTGGAAGTGAGTGACATCATAGCACTGTAGTTCTGAGGGTTCTAGATGGATGCAACAATCTCCTGTTGCTTCTATGAAGGCCATAATAGACGACATCACCAAACAGCTCCATAGTCACATACACAGCAAAGGAGAGATGTTGTTTACACCTAGTGATGTCAGTGGTATTGAGTGACATCACAGCACAGTGCTAAGGCTCCTGGGCCTGGACACAGCAGCGGCTGCAATATCTCAACGGAGAATACGTTTATATATATGTGTGTGTGTGCGCGTATATATATATATATATATATATATATATATATATATATATATATATTTCTCCGCCGAAATCACTTTTAAACCCATTTCCACCTTTTTTTCCCTTCTCTTCCTCTTACTTTTTTTTCACGTTTTTTTACGTTTTTCTCCTTTTCGCCTCTTTTCTGGGCGTATTATTCTTCTTTTTCTTCTTTTTTTTCGTCTAATGCATACCCCATCAGTGCAGCAATGCTTATTCAATACCGCCAGCAGATGGAGACACTGGGGGATAATTTTCTAAGGATTTATACTGATTTTTCCTGTCTGAATTTGTCGCACAGAAAGTTGCAGGCCAAATATGTGTGACATTTCTGCGACTTTAGCTTCTAGAGCATTTTTACAACATTATACATAGGTGCTGAATACATAAAAAGCGACTGTTCAGCGACAGACAAGTCGCATCGGCTGAAAGTAGGCCAGAATGTCAGTCCATGTTGGAGCAGGTTTAGATACAGTCTAAAGTATAGATCTCAAAGTCTGTGCACAGAATTTAGCAAGGGCCTCGCACCTTCTGATGCATCAGGTAGGTGCACAATAGCATAGCCTAACCCTCTGTACTTTGGTCTATATTGATGCGGGACATAGACAGCCAGCTGATGACCAATCCATTAGTGCAATGGATGGCTGGAAGCATTTGTCTTTGCCTTTGCAATACCACAGAAGCAATGCATGGTCAATGTACAGCAATGACACACCTGTGTGAACAGCCAGGAGACCCCCCCCCCCCATGTTATGTTACATAGTTACATAGTTAGTACGGTCGAAAAAAGACATATGTCCATCAAGTTCAACCAGGGAATTAAGGGGTAGGGGTGTGGCGCGATATTGGGGAAGGGATGAGATTTTATATTTCTTCATAAGCATTAATCTTATTTTGTCAATTAGGAACATTCAGCACCCACCCGCTATCAAGGCAGCTGCCTATCATGTCATGCCCTACCTGCACAGGTGTGCTGGCTACTCAAATGATCCAATTAAGGAGGCCATTTAGTCAGCAGCAGCAGAAGTCCTGTGCCTGGACGCTCCAACAGCGGCCAGACACAAGCAGAAGCAGAAGCAGCAGAAGCAGCAGCAGCACCACCTTTTGTTTTTTGGCTGCAGCAGCAGCAAGGCCCACAGGGCTGGCTAGCTGGCTAGCCAGCAAGCAGGTAGCAATGAAAGTAGGAATCTTTCTTTTTAACCCTGTAAGGGGGTGGTGCACTGTACCCGAAGATACTGCCATATCGGGTCAATGCATAGGGCGACGGAAGCAAGCTTCGAAATCGGCCCCCGTTCTCAAAAATCCATTTAATATATGGTCCCCAGATAGGGGACGTATCAGATATTAAACTGATAAGAACAGATTTTTTAAGTTAGCCCTCAGAACTCACTCAGAGTTCCAAGATCTTATTTGGAACTCAATTTTGTGTTCATCATCAGGTAACATGTTTTTATTTCTTTTCTTAAACACTAATGAAACAAAATAGAACATTTAAAAACAAAATAAGAAACAACATAAAATAGCAAAACCAAACATTACTTTCTAATTAAGCAAAACCAAATTAGAAGGTCATCCCCTTCCTCCATGCAAACACCATTAGAAAGTCTATCAGTCCTCGACTGATATTGCCATTTGCTATATCTTTCTTAACTTGAGACGCTAACCAGCCTGGAATTTTATACGTTTCAACAAAACGGTTCATGTCTGCCTTGAAAGAAAAATAGACTTTATCCCGAGCTTCTTCCTCCCGGTTCTTCAAGCCTATCTTTAGATCCATCATATCTTTGTCAAACGTTTTTCTTTCTGCTTCCGACAAATTTTCCAACAAACCACCAAGCACACCAAAATACTGCACTGGCACATACACTTCCTCCTCTCTCTTCTTCTTCTGCTCTGTAGGTCTTCTAGTTGGAACCTGCTCCACTTCTGGTTCTTTCACTTCAGCTGGTTCCTCTCTGCTTCTTTTTACAGCTTCCTTTTTCTCTGAATTTTTCTCAGACTTTTTCTTAGGACACGAGCCAAGCAGATGGCCCTCCTCACCACACAGATGGCATTTCCTTTTCTTTTGACAATTTTCCACGTCGTGACCCTCCTCTTGACACTTGAAACACCACAAAAACGTGCAATCCTCCTTTCTGTGACCGTACTGTTTACATTTGCGGCAAAAATCTTGCATGCCAGAAAAATACAGATCCCCGTTCACAGAACCAATTTTAAACCGTCCTGGGGGGATCACTAACTTGCCATCTGCCATTTTAAATTTCACATGGAACCTCCACTTGGTGGTCCATAGTCCATATTGATTAAATACCTTGCCTTTAGGCAGAACACTGTCACAGAATCGAGACAAAAAGGTAACGATATCCTCCTCCGAAGTATATGGGCTATACATCCTTATAGTCACCAATCGTTCTCTACGTGGGAAATGTGGAACTATCTCCACCCCTTCCAAAACCGGACATACCTTCTTTTGCTGCAATATGTTCCAAAATGACTCATAGTCCTCTTCAGAAGCCAGCACCACGTCGTAGTATCCACTTCTGGGAAACTCAAGCATGGATAGGATTTGCTCCCTCTTGACTTCCAGCAACTTAAACAGCACTTCTTCCACGACAAAGACAAGGCCTCTTTCCTTCTTCCGGACATCGAGCAGGGAAATACGAACTCCATTCCGAAGTCTCGCAAAAGGCGGCACGCCTTCCGAAGAAAAACCGCAATCTTCCTCCATGTCCATGATGTCCAGACACCTCCCCCACCGAAGTAGGTAGGTGGGGATCGCCTCCCGTTGTCTGGGGACTAAGCCGGCTCCCTGATAGCAGCAGGGGGGTGAAGTCCCTCCGTTAAGAAGGACGATCCCCCCAGGCAAAGGAGCCGGGTACCCCAGACACCCTCTGGCCAGACCAAGTGAGCAGAACTACACTTGATCTTAGCCAAAAGGCCGAGAAGCGATAACCGTGAAAGGGGCGGGCCCAACAAGGTGCCCTTCATGGGCACTATCACTGCTTGCTGTCAGGGAGGCTGCCAGACAATTTTCCATGCACACTCTGGGCTGGGGGGCAGTCAACCACCAGTACACACAGCAGAACCTAAACCCATACCATTATTGCTAAGCAGCAAGACAGGGGCCCATTGCACTCCCACGGGGCCTTTTTAAATGCAATCCATAACCCGGATTTGCCAGGAACCCTTCTTACTCCTCCTACTTGCATGTGACACTGGGCTTAGGATCTGCATAGGAAACACACACACAAGCACACACCTACCTTTGTTGCCTGCAGATGCCTCCTTGGCTGTCCCCAAACGGTATCAAACCAACACCCACGGGAAGCTGTAAGCATAGAGGACATGCCTGCACCCCATTGGACTTACCTGTGTGGGTTAAACCCGGGTTATGTGACAACCTATGGCGGTGATGGTTCTGCTCAGGCAGAGCAGTGCTGATGCTCCTCATAAAGCTGTCGCTGCTGTGAAGGTTCTAGGTGACATCACAAATCCCTATGGTTACATACACAACAAAGCTGGGTTGTTGTTGTTTACACTCTGCAAGGCCTGTGGAAGTGAGTGACATCATAGCACTGTAGTTCTGAGGGTTCTAGATGGATGCAACAATCTCCTGTTGCTTCTATGAAGGCCATAATAGACGACATCACCAAACAGCTCCATAGTCACATACACAGCAAAGGAGAGATGTTGTTTACACCTAGTGATGTCAGTGGTATTGAGTGACATCACAGCACAGTGCTAAGGCTCCTGGGCCTGGACACAGCAGCGGCTGCAATATCTCAACGGAGAATACGTTTATATATATGTGTGTGTGTGCGCGTATATATATATATATATATATATATATATATATATATATATATATTTCTCCGCCGAAATCACTTTTAAACCCATTTCCACCTTTTTTTCCCTTCTCTTCCTCTTACTTTTTTTTCACGTTTTTTTACGTTTTTCTCCTTTTCGCCTCTTTTCTGGGCGTATTATTCTTCTTTTTCTTCTTTTTTTTCGTCTAATGCATACCCCATCAGTGCAGCAATGCTTATTCAATACCGCCAGCAGATGGAGACACTGGGGGATAATTTTCTAAGGATTTATACTGATTTTTCCTGTCTGAATTTGTCGCACAGAAAGTTGCAGGCCAAATATGTGTGACATTTCTGCGACTTTAGCTTCTAGAGCATTTTTACAACATTATACATAGGTGCTGAATACATAAAAAGCGACTGTTCAGCGACAGACAAGTCGCATCGGCTGAAAGTAGGCCAGAATGTCAGTCCATGTTGGAGCAGGTTTAGATACAGTCTAAAGTATAGATCTCAAAGTCTGTGCACAGAATTTAGCAAGGGCCTCGCACCTTCTGATGCATCAGGTAGGTGCACAATAGCATAGCCTAACCCTCTGTACTTTGGTCTATATTGATGCGGGACATAGACAGCCAGCTGATGACCAATCCATTAGTGCAATGGATGGCTGGAAGCATTTGTCTTTGCCTTTGCAATACCACAGAAGCAATGCATGGTCAATGTACAGCAATGACACACCTGTGTGAACAGCCAGGAGACCCCCCCCCCCCCCCATGTTATGTTACATAGTTACATAGTTAGTACGGTCGAAAAAAGACATATGTCCATCAAGTTCAACCAGGGAATTAAGGGGTAGGGGTGTGGCGCGATATTGGGGAAGGGATGAGATTTTATATTTCTTCATAAGCATTAATCTTATTTTGTCAATTAGGAACATTCAGCACCCACCCGCTATCAAGGCAGCTGCCTATCATGTCATGCCCTACCTGCACAGGTGTGCTGGCTACTCAAATGATCCAATTAAGGAGGCCATTTAGTCAGCAGCAGCAGAAGTCCTGTGCCTGGACGCTCCAACAGCGGCCAGACACAAGCAGAAGCAGAAGCAGCAGAAGCAGCAGCAGCACCACCTTTTGTTTTTTGGCTGCAGCAGCAGCAAGGCCCACAGGGCTGGCTAGCTGGCTAGCCAGCAAGCAGGTAGCAATGAAAGTAGGAATCTTTCTTTTTAACCCTGTAAGGGGGTGGTGCACTGTACCCGAAGATACTGCCATATCGGGTCAATGCATAGGGCGACGGAAGCAAGCTTCGAAATCGGCCCCCGTTCTCAAAAATCCATTTAATATATGGTCCCCAGATAGGGGACGTATCAGATATTAAACTGATAAGAACAGATACTACACTTGATCTTAGCCAAAAGGCCGAGAAGCGATAACCGTGAAAGGGGTGGGCCCAACAAGGTGCCCTTCATGGGCACTATCACTGCTTGCTGTCAGGGAGGCTGCCAGACAATTTTCCATGCACACTCTGGGCTGGGGGGCAGTCAACCACCAGTACACACAGCAGAACCTAAACCCATACCATTATTGCTAAGCAGCAAGACAGGGGCCCATTGCACTCCCACGGGGCCTTTTTAAATGCAATCCATAACCCGGATTTGCCAGGAACCCTTCTTACTCCTCCTACTTGCATGTGACACTGGGCTTAGGATCTGCATAGGAAACACACACACAAGCACACACCTACCTTTGTTGCCTGCAGATGCCTCCTTGGCTGTCCCCAAACGGTATCAAACCAACACCCACGGGAAGCTGTAAGCATAGAGGACATGCCTGCACCCCATTGGACTTACCTGTGTGGGTTAAACCCGGGTTATTTGACAACCTATGGCGGTGATGGTTCTGCTCAGGCAGAGCAGTGCTGATGCTCCTCATAAAGCTGTCGCTGCTGTGAAGGTTCTAGGTGACATCACAAATCCCTATGGTTACATACACAACAAAGCTGGGTTGTTGTTGTTTACACTCTGCAAGGCCTGTGGAAGTGAGTGACATCATAGCACTGTAGTTCTGAGGGTTCTAGATGGATGCAACAATCTCCTGTTGCTTCTATGAAGGCCATAATAGACGACATCACCAAACAGCTCCATAGTCACATACACAGCAAAGGAGAGATGTTGTTTACACCTAGTGATGTCAGTGGTATTGAGTGACATCACAGCACAGTGCTAAGGCTCCTGGGCCTGGACACAGCAGCGGCTGCAATATCTCAACGGAGAATACGTTTATATATATGTGTGTGTGTGCGCGTATATATATATATATATATATATATATATATATATATATATATATTTCTCCGCCGAAATCACTTTTAAACCCATTTCCACCTTTTTTTCCCTTCTCTTCCTCTTACTTTTTTTTCACGTTTTTTTACGTTTTTCTCCTTTTCGCCTCTTTTCTGGGCGTATTATTCTTCTTTTTCTTCTTTTTTTTCGTCTAATGCATACCCCATCAGTGCAGCAATGCTTATTCAATACCGCCAGCAGATGGAGACACTGGGGGATAATTTTCTAAGGATTTATACTGATTTTTCCTGTCTGAATTTGTCGCACAGAAAGTTGCAGGCCAAATATGTGTGACATTTCTGCGACTTTAGCTTCTAGAGCATTTTTACAACATTATACATAGGTGCTGAATACATAAAAAGCGACTGTTCAGCGACAGACAAGTCGCATCGGCTGAAAGTAGGCCAGAATGTCAGTCCATGTTGGAGCAGGTTTAGATACAGTCTAAAGTATAGATCTCAAAGTCTGTGCACAGAATTTAGCAAGGGCCTCGCACCTTCTGATGCATCAGGTAGGTGCACAATAGCATAGCCTAACCCTCTGTACTTTGGTCTATATTGATGCGGGACATAGACAGCCAGCTGATGACCAATCCATTAGTGCAATGGAT
>NW_026610020.1:0-20322 GCF_029499605.1 Hyla sarda | reverse complement strand
GCTGTCCGGGCATGCTGGGAGTAGTAGTTTCACAACAGCTGGAGGCCCCCTGTTAGAAAAACACTGAGCTAAGTGTAAAAGGAAGAAGTAATAAAATAAAAAAATACTTTTGCTCACCTAGTCCCGGTCCCTGCAGATGCCGTTCCCCTCCGTGCGGACCGGGGTGTCCTCTCTTCACTATTCATCTTCTAGGACCTTTCACTTTTCAGCCAATCACAGGCCGCAGTGGTGTAAAGCCTGTGATTGGCTGAAGGGGAAAGGACTTGTTCTGCAGGAAATACACTAGGTTTGAAATCTGCAGGCAAACCCAGTGTATCCTGCTGCAGGACAAGACAAGGTGACACAGGGGGGGGGGGGGGGTGGATTGGATGTGACAAAGGGGGGAATGTGTCAGGGGGGGGGGGGGAATGTGACAGGGGGGGGGGGAATGTGACAAGGGGGGGAATGTGACAGGGGGGGGAATGTGACAAGGGGGGGAATGTGACAAGGGGGGGAATGTGTCAGGGGGGGATGTGACAAGGGGGGGAATGTGACAGGGGGGGAATGTGACAAGGGGGGGAATGTGACAGGGGGAAGAATTTGACAAGGAGGGGGGAGAATGTGACAAGGAGGGGGGAGAATGTGACAAGGAGGGGGGAGAATGTGACGGGGGATGTGACAAGGGAGAGGGGGAATGTGACAGGGGAGATGTGAAATGGGCGGAGGGAGATGTGAAATTCAGTTAAAAAAATTGTACCGCTTTTGGTACAAATTTCCAGACAGAATCATACCGCCAGGGAGGTTAACTTTAAACTACCAGAAAGCCCTGTTAACTCTAGAAGAGACATGTCATTTAAAAGAACGAAAAGTGTAATGTCCGTGTATCTGTATTTTGCATTTTTCTGCTTTAGGGCCCGTTCTGACATTATGTTTATGTCTGAACAATTTCTGCGTTTATTCTCCCTGGTTTGGGAAGAGTTAACCTTTCAGTCCTTCAGCACTGGGAGTGTATATAAGTGCTGTTGTGGGCTGGTAATTTTACCTGTTACTGTGACCATGTTTGCATTATGTTCACTATGTCTGTCTGAGCCCATGTATGCTGAGTTTTAATCATGGTTATCTGTCCTGTCTGATATCTAGATTTTAGCCTGCTTTGTTTTAGTACCTTTGTCGGGTTTTAGTATTCTTGTATCATTCTGCATATGCTTTATGTTTTCTGAGTCTGTATTTACACTGTGCATTTTGTCAGTCCTGTTTTGACCCTTGTCTGATCCTGGATCTCCTAGGATAGAATTCTGTTCCAAGCCTTGTGCTAGTACGTCTATCTAGGAGTGAGTTAGTCTTGTGTCTGTACCTGTGTTTGTTTATCTTTAGGATGTTTGTTTCCTCCTAGGCTAGTATCCTGTTCACACAGTGTGCCCGCTAGCTAGGAACCTTTTTGGCTTTAGTATTGATGCCCCTTCATGCTTGGAGTGGCGTGTCTAGTGCGTTCCTTGTTTGGAGTCCAGTATGAACAGTGCTCTTGATTTCCTGACCTGTTTAGTGTTCTGATATTCAGTTACCCTGTTCATCCCCTACATCTTCTGATTTTGTCTGCTGTATATTTATCCTCATATCTAGTCTTGTTCATATTATCATAATTGCCGTTATTCTTGTTCCTGGTTCTTGAACTGTATGTTAGTATGCTATATCATGCCTGGTATATCTGTTTGTAGCTTTGTGGTATTCCCGTTATGTTCCTGACTTGTTTCCCAACATTTAAAGTTTTGTCTGTTTTGTTTGGCTCTCACGCCCATGCACTTTAGCGGGTCCGTCCTCATGGTAGTCGATCCGTCGTTTAGGGCAAATGGGCAATAGGAAGCGACAGCAGTTGTAGGGACAGTTAGGGCTCAATAACTCCCTGTTCCCTGCCCCGCTATCATGACAAAAGGTACTGGTCCCATGATTAAATACTAACTCACATACTAGATAGTTCTGTTACATACTTCTTATAGTGCCTTCAGACATTCTGAGAAGCAATCAAAGTGTGTCAACAATTTATAGACACAGGAAAATATTTTCTAAATGCTTCCAATTGAAAATTCAATATTTATTTGTCAGACAACTCATTTATATGATAAAGGTGATCTGAGATGAACCTCATGGCATGGTAGGTTAGTTTACAATAATATCAGTGGGAGATGATATGTTGTCCCTGCAAAGTTATTAGAGGATAACTCATTCCCTAAAACTAATTACAGCACTAAACTGCATAGGATGGAATAGTATAAATAGGGTGGAGGAAAGATGCGCCAATAGCTAGGCTGGTTATGATTGGGATCTGATTTAAATGGCTTTTTTTTAGCACTGGGAGTTGTTTGTCTACAAATCAATAATTCTTGACAACTTGTCAAACATGATATTGTAATGTTTTGTATTACTTTTTTTTTAGCAACAATAAAACTTTATAATGTTTTACACCTATGGTGTAATGAAGAAAAGTTATTAAACATAACAGCTGTTAATACTAGAGGATGGATTGTCCCTATGGCTGTGTTTACATGTGCAGGTTTTTAATTGCAATCATGAAATACAAATCTAGAAATGAATTTGAAAATAGAAAAAGCTTTTCCTTTATATGTGTCCTCCATGATCTGTTCCTGGCTTTGTAATCAATAATTGCAATTAAAAACCCGAACATATGAACACATCCTTGATAAATCTCTTTTGAACAATTACAAGCCAATTATAGGGAAATAGTTGATTTTTTTTAGTTTAAAATTCAACTAAAAGATTTTTTTTTTAATTTTTTTGCAGTGATCTAATGTGAATCTTTATTTTGATCAACATAATTCTAAAGTATTTAAGAATAAATTTAAATGAAGTTTATAATGTATAGCTATTTATAGCTGGGGCCGTCGCTACCTCAAGAGTGGTCCCGATTAGGTAGCAGCTGGCCAGGATGCCCCGAGATACAGGAAGGGGGAGCTCATTCTGTAGATGGTAGTAGCGCAGCAAAGCAGTGTACAGAGTAGCAGAGCTGAAATGGTGTTATAGTAGAGCTGAGTCTGTAGACCAGCAGAGCTGAGAAGCAGGTGCAGGCTTGATGAAAGCACAGGCATGGTCAACAGTCCAAACCATACACTGGAAAATCAGCAAGGTACCAAGGAATAAGACAGAGGCAATGCCCGGAGAACACTGACCAATTAAGTTACAGAGGGCCGAGCAGGATCACAGGGGGCGGAGCATCAGTGGTAGAAGCCAGCGTCCGGAAGTTTATTGTTCAGAACGCTGTGCGGGCTTCCGTGTTCAGGGCCACCCGTCGTGACATCACGCCCACCCCCTCATGACATCACACCCGCCCCCTCGTGCCATCATGCCCCCTTCCTATAGACTTTCGTTGAGCCCGCACACAGCGTTCGGAACAATAAACTTCCGGACGCTGGGGAACGGAGCTCCGGAAGTAGGGCAGCGGAGTACCCCTTTAAAATATACCATTAAAATAAGTTATAATCCAGTACTCCTTTAGTTGAGTAGTAACAATGTCCTAAGAGAAGAATAATAGTTTTTTGATCATCAATCAATGGATAGATCATCAATAGAGCATCCAAATGGTAACATTGCTTATATGCCTGTCAAGAGTCTCAATTTGTAGCAGATAACATAATAAAATATTGTTGTTTATTCCACAGAATGTAGCACCCGTATAAGCCGAATACGTAGAATTGTCTGTAGAGTAAAAAGATAGATGGTGAGGCGCACCTGCTCACCCAGAATTCTGTCTATAAACACAGTCCTCTATGGGAAAGGTTCAGTGCTCCTGCACTGCTCATTTCAGCGATGTGGATAGATATTCAAATGAGCAGCCTGGTCCTTGTCTGCCTATGGTTAGGCACGCAAGTCGGTGTGGCTGGGAATCGCCTGCAGTTTCTCTTTGAATAATAGAAGCTTCAGCTTGAATGTTGGTGTAGGCAGCTAAGCCTCAATTCTTCCCAACAGTGTGGATAATATGAAATTGTGTGGCATCTTTGTGGAATCGATAGCATGCACTTGGATGATGCGCACTTTGATGTCAGACTGTACGTGCTGTGGACATCTCGGGAACAGTAAATCAGAGTACTGGTATTACTGTGTGACCATTGCATAAGGCTGGACCCTTTCTTCAGCATCGAAATGTACTTCACAGCAAACACAGTGTGACATCTAAGTGCACATTATCCAAAATTTACAATTATGTGCTAAATAATAAGACTAGAGATGAGCGAATCGAAGCTGATGAACACAAATTCGTTATGAATTTCAGGAAATATTCGATTTGCAAGGAATGCGAATATCGCTGTGATTCTATTGCGCGAATCGCTTCATTAAACTCCATTTACTGCGGTGAAGGCTCCACGGCATCTAAAATGGCGGATCCACATGTCAGTACATGGGGCAAGGAATGCTGGAAAGGCGGGAAGGCGAGGCGGGAAGGGAAGTAGGCCGGATGACCCTGAATCACATGCAGGATGCAGCCTATCAGCAGTCAGTCACCCCTGTGATGTCACAGCCCTATATAATCGGCAACCATATTGTGGCCAGACACTTCATTCATTACACTGCAGAGAGATAGGACGGACAGCCTGTATGTGTGTGTGTTACAGCTGAGAAAAGCACAGTCCAGCAGCGTTTAACATCCTCCTAGCCACATCAGCGTTTTCGAGGACGGAGAGCATTGTTTTTTTCACTGAAAAGGATTTTTACTGCAGCTGCAGGCATTAACCTCCCAGTCACTTTCTTTGGCATACTATTACAGAGAGGGGCAGATAGCTGTGCGTTGCCTCACACATTTCAACAAGCTGCCTCAACTTCATAAACCTTAGCAGAGGAGGCAGGAATAATTTTTAAGCACAATTCAGTGTCTTTGTTCAACAAAAAATTATCTGCTGGTTATACTAGTCTGTAGACGGTATAATACACAGCAGTCCATTCCTAATAGTCTTTGACAGAGTACAATTTTGGGTATAGTACACAGCACTGTTGTGTACTGCTGGTGTTTTACAAATATACATTTTTTTTAAGGGTACTGTAGCGCATTTTTCTGCCCTCATAAGTGCATACCACATACGAACATCTAAGTAGTGTACTATTTTTTACCTGTTAATCTGTCAAGGGCCTACATACTATGAAAGGACAGAAAAAAGTAATCACCGGCTGGTGTTTTACAAAAATACTGAGTTTTTAGGTGACTGTAGTGCATTTTTCTGCCCTCATCAGTGCATACCGCATATGTACATCTAAGTAGTGTACTATTTTGTACCTGTTAATCTGTCAAGGGCCTAGATGCCAGGAAAGGCCAGCCAAAACTGCACCCCTGCTACTGTTCTAGACAAATACAGCTTTAAGCTTAGTGAAGCGTATTGTACTCCCCTCTAATATGCACTAAGTATGTCAAGCAGAGAAGTGCTAGTACGTGCACAGAGGAGTGGCAGAGGCCTAAATCCTTCAGGTAGAGTTCACAGCAGACTAGGGGCGAGTTGCAGCAGGAGTCGTAGTGAGAGGCCTGAGTTCCCGTTTTCAGCTAGCGATCATGTCTCGACCAGCAACCCATCTGCTGTCGTTGACTGGTTAACACGGTCATCCACTTCATCACAAGTGACATCTGACACCCCCAGTCAACAGTCAGTGGGTTCCTCAGACACAACCCTCAGTTGGCATGGCCCGGGAGCAGTCCCTGTCCTCCCATGGCCTCAGTCCTATGCTGTTCCCTCCCCTACAGAAGTATCTTATGCTGTGGGTTCAGCTCCCCTATTCACTGAGGACGATCTAATAGAGGACAGTCAGCAGCTACTGCCCTGCCAAGAAGTGGAGGAGACATGCGCTGCTTCCTCCGCTAGGCAGGCAAGTAGTGATGAGAAGAGTGACGTGGGAGGCGGTGTTGCCAGGGTTCAGGGTCCTGAAGCAGACACTGTTGAGGAACCTGAGGAGGACATCAGTGACGTGCAGACACTTGTTGATGATAATGAAGCCGATCGCAATTGGAGCTGGGTGCAGAAGGGGCTTCATCCTCATCAGAAGAAGAGAGTTGCAGATTCCCCGTGATGCAGCAGCAGAGCCAGCAAGGTGGTAGCATGGTTGGCAGTTAGCATGGTGGCAGAAGTGGAAATTCTGGAGCCAAACGTGCCCGGCGGAGACCACCTGCTTTGTGGTATCCTACCTTCCCGGGAGTTAGCGGAACAGGGGATCCTGGAGACGGCGGAAGTAGCAGTCAATTAGTGCAGACTGTTGGTGGGAAAATCAGCTACTTGGCGGTGCGGCAGTTTTTCATCAAGCATCCGGAGGAGGTTCAAATAGCCACATGCAAGATATGTCATCAGAAGATTAAGCGTGGCCAGGATCCCAATGTTGGCACCACGGCCCTGTGAAGCCCAACATATGCTTCCCCACCATAAATCCGCCTGGGAGAACCGTAGCTCCGATGTAGTGGTCCAGCCTGCTGCATCACCCACTGGCACGCCGCCTTCTCTTTCTGCCAGCCAAGGCTCCTCCACCTCAGCCGAAGGGAGCTGTGTGTCATACCCTCCTTCTGTCACCCCAGATGCTCCTCCTACTTTTGGTCAGCCATTCCGCCAACAATCCATCGGTGCCCACTCATCCAATGGCGAAAAAGCTGCATGTGCTCCTGTCTAAGTTACTGGTGCTGCAGTCTCTCCCTTTTCAAGTGGTGGACTCTGCACCTTTTAGAGTAATGATGGCTTGTGCCGAGCCAAGGTGGAGGGTGCCAAGCCATCATATCTTTGCGAAGAAGGCAGTACCAGCACTGCACAATTTTGTGGAAGAGAAGGTGTTCCTGTCCTTGAGCCTGTCGGTGTGTACCAAAGTGCACAGCAGCGCTGACGTCTGGAGCTGTAACTACGGTCAGGGACAATACATGTCCTGTCCTGTACAGCCACAACCCCAACTTGGACAGGTCCCGCCGCTTCCTCCTCCACGCTCTCAGCCTGTTGGTCCTGTGACAGTGTGCGATTCTGCCTCCTCATCCTCCACCGTGTCCTCAGCCTTCACTGCCCAGACAAGTCTCAGTGGCCCTTCTGCATACCATGTGTGGAGGGCACGGCGGTGTCACACTGTTCTTCACATGGTTTTCCTTGGCGAAAAGAGTCACACAGGGGAGGAACTGATGAAATTAATTCGTAAAGAAATCGGAGCATGGCTTACTCCTCGAAAACTGGAAATGGGAACCATGGTGACTGAAAACGGGAAGAACATCTTGCATGCGCTGTGACTGGGAAGGCTGAGCCATGCGCCCTGCATGGCACACGTGTTCAATCTGGTTGTGAAGTAGTTCCTGAAGTGTTACCCCCATTTTCAAGACATCCTATCAATAGGAAGGAAACTTTGCATGCACTTCAGCCACTCGTACACCGCAAAGCACACCCTCCTTGAGCTGCAGCTTCAGAACGGTATCCCACAACATAGTCTGTTTTGTGAGGTTGCCACAAGTTGGAATTCCACCCTCCATATGTTGGACCGACTGTACGAACAGAGAAAAGCCATCACGAATTCGTGATGATCTAAGCGGATAGGGGTACTCCCTGTGTAACTTCAATGTGAACCAGTGGCAGCTCATACGTGACACTTGCCGTTTGCTCAGGCCCTTTAAGGAAGCCACATTATACGTAAGTCGCCAGGATTACGGGATAAACAATGTCATTCCACTGCTTCATTTCTCACAACATGTGTTGGAAACAATGGATGGTCATGGCACTGGAGACGTGGCGCCTACATCTCATGGCCACATGAGCCCTTTGGGGGCTGAACTGGAGGAGGAGGAGGGGGAGGGGCACAGTGAAGCACAGTTTAGGTTTCGCCAAATGGGCGTTTTTTTCACGTAATTTGACAGGAGAGGAGGAACAGGAGCAGCCAGAGGAGCTATAGGGTTATGAGGAAGGCGAGAAAGAGGACCCAGACACACCTTGGCAGTATGCAGTGGAGATGGAGGCAGGGAGTCCCTCCGAGCCACTTGAACAAATGGCACGATGCATGCTCACCTGCTTGCGTAGTGACAGCCGAATTGTCATCATTCGGCAGCGGGATGACTTCTGGATCTCCACCTTATTGGACCCTCGCTACCGCCACAAAGTAGGGGCCTTTTTTACACCCACTGAGAGGGAGGACAAAATGACCTACTACAGAGGCATCATCCATCCTCTCACAGGTCTTATTCGAGGGCCCCCCCCTGCGCTCACCTTCCACTGCCATGGCTGCTGGGGAGGGGTGATATGGCAGGAGAGGTACCAGCTCCATCAGCAGAAGCCTGAGTCTACAGTCACTGATGAGTAGCTTTCTTCACCCGCATAGTGAAGCAACTCATCAGCAGCAGGTAGACCTGGAGCAGGACCTGAACCAGCAGGTGGTGGCATACCTTGCCCATGCCAACACATCTTGAAAATCCGCTGGACTTCTGGGCAGCCAAACTGTGATTTGTGGCCGCAACTAACAGAGTTTGCCCTGGAAAAGCTATCCTGCATGGCCAGTAGTGTGCCATCAGAGCGGGTGTTTAGTGCGGCCGGGGCCATAGTCACCCCAAGGAGAAAAATGTGGAGAGGCTGACCTTTGTGAAGATGAATCAGGCATGGATCCGCCAGGATTTCCAACCACCAATGCATGATGCACAAGAGTAGATTGACCATGGTGCCACACCAACACTTCACAAATATGGATAGTGCCAAACAGATTTAAGGCGGTGCTCCCCAATCATAAACATCAGACCTTTTTTCACCCACCTTCGTCACTGGGTACTGGTATTGCCACTCACCGCACCACTCTGTCACCGAGTCACTTTCAGGACTCCTGATGCTGCTGCTGCCACCTCAAGGCTGTCTCATTCAGCCACTATATGGTCTCTTCTCATGCTTCAGCCAACTCCAGGCTGTGTCATTCAGCCACTATATGGTCTCCTCATGCTTCAGCCACCTCCAGGCTGTGCCATTCATCCAAAAAATGGTTTACTGATGCTTCAGCCAGCTCCAGTCTGTGTCATTCAGCAACTACATGGTTTAGTGATGCAGCTGGGCCTAGGACATTACCTATACATGTTTATGGTAGCACTAGGTACCATACATCTTCAATGGAAATTTCAAAATTAATCTTTTATTCTTAGAGATTGTGAGGCCCTACTGTCTCCTCATCTGCCGCCAACTCCTGGCTGTGCTTTTCATACACTATATGGTCTCCCCATGCTGCCACAAACTCCAGGCAGTCATTCAGCCACTACATGGTCTCCTCATACTGATGCCACTTCCAGGCTGTCTCATTCAGCCACTATATGGTCTCTTCTCATGCTTCAGCCAACTCCAGGCTGTGCCTTTCAGCCACTATATGGTCTCCTCCTACTGATGCCACCTCCAGGCTGTCATTGTGCTGCCATGTGACATGTGACTCCTTGTTAGATTTGGTCCTTTGTACCCAAGTGCCAGGACTGTATGGTCTCCTCATGCGTCAGCCACCTCCAGGCTGTGCCATTCAGCCACTATATGGTCTCCTCCTACTGATGCTACCCAAAATCTTCAGTTTAAATTTCAGAATTAATCTTGTAATCTTAGGGATTGTGAAGCCCTAGTGTCTACCCATGCTGCTGCCAACTCCTGGCTGTGCCATTCAGACACTATATGGTCTCCCCATGCTTCAGCCAACTCCAGGCTGTATCAATCAGGAAGTATATGGTTTACTGATGCTGCTGGGCCTGGGAATAAAAATGTTGTTATGGTAGCACTAGCTACCCAAAATCTTCAGTTTACATTTCAGAATTCCTTTTTTAATCTTAAGGATTGTGAAGCCCTAGTGTCTACTCATGCTGCTGCCAACTCCTTACTGTGCCATTCAGACACTATATGGTCTCCCCATGCTTCAGCCAACTCCAGGCTGTATCAATCAGGCAGTATATGGTTTACTGATGCTGCTGGGCCTGGGAATAAAAATTTTGTTATGGTAGCACTAGCTACCCAACATCTTCAGTTTACATTTCAGAATTCCTTTTTTAATCTTAAGGATTGTGAAGCCCTAGTATCTACTCATGCTGCTGCCAACTCCTGACTGTGCCATTCATACACTATATGGTCTCTTCATGCTTCAGCCAACTCCAGGCTTTGTCATTCAGGCAATATATGGTTTACTGATGCTGCTGGGTCTGGACCTGGACCTAAAAAATGTTTATGGTAGCACTAGCTATCATAAATCTTCAATTTCAATTTCTAAATTCATCTTTTAATCTTAGGGATTGTAAAATCCTAGTGTCTACTCATGCTGCTGCCAGCTCCAGGCTGTGTCATTCAGCCACTATATCATCTCCTCATGCTGCCAACACCTCCTCACTGTGTCATTCAGCCACTATATGGTCTCCTCATGCTGCCAACACCTCCACGCTGTGTCATTCAGACACTATATGGTCTCCTCATGCTGCCAACTACTCCACGCTGTGTCATTCAGCCACTATATGTCTCCTCATGCTTCAGATTCGCCGCAAAAAAATTCGGATAGAACCAAATTTTTTCAAAAAATTCGGGGAATCGGCCGAATCGAATTTTTCAAAAGTTCGCTCATCTCTAAATAAGACATTAGGTAAGACTTCTCCCGAAAAAGACTTGGGGTACTGGTGGACAGTAAGCTCAACTTTAGTGATCAGTGCCAGGCAGCAGCTGCCAAGGCGAACAAAGTCATGGGATGTATCAAGAGAAGCATAGAGGCTAGGGACAGGAACATTGTTTTTCCTAGTCACTAGTCAGACGACTTGTGGAGTATTGTGTCCAATTCTGGGCACCTGTATATATAAAAAGGAGATGGCTGAATTGGAGAATGTGCAGAGGAGGGCGACAAAGATAATTAATGGTATGAGAGGATCACATGACCAAGACAGGTTATCAAGCATGAGGTTATTTAGTTTAGAGAAAAGACATCTTAGGGGCAATTTGATCACAATGTACAAATGTATGAATGGACAGTACAGAGATCTTTCTAGTGATCTTTTCTTATCTAGGCCAGTAACCTTGATGAGGGGGCATCCTCTACATCTAGAGGAAAGAAGGTTTCACCATCATCACAGACAGAGATTGAGTGAGACTATGGAACTCTCTGTCACATGATGTTGTGATGTCCGAATCAATAAACAAGTTCAAGGGGGCCCTGGATGTATTTTTAGAGAGTGATAACATTAGAAGTTATGGATACTAGATTTATGGGGATAGAATGTTGGAGCCGGGAAGGAATTTTTCTTCTTATGTGGCAATTGGCATTAGCCTCATGAGGGTTTTTTTGCCTTCCTTTGGATCAACACAGTAGGGTTTTAGATTGAACTCGATGAACTCTTGTCTTTTTTCAACCTTACAAGCTATGTTACTATGTAAGTGTGCGCTATCTATTCCACGAGGACAACGCACAGTGTCATATTATCCACAATGTGTGGAAGAAAGGAGCTGCAGCCGGCTTTACCAACATTCAAGCCACAGCTTTTATTAGCCGCAGAGAAACCACCGGCAATTTCTGGAAACACGACTTGAATATCCATCCCCATCGCTGAAGTAAGCGGTGCAGGAGCACTGAACCTTTCAGATTGAGGACTGGGTTTACAGACAGGATTCTGGTTGAGCAGGTGCGCTGCACCATCTGTCTTTTTTACTCTACAGCAGATTCTACTATTCAGCATATATATGGGTGCTACATTCTATGGAATGAACAGCAGCATTGTTATTATGTTACCTGCTACAAATTGAGACTCTTGACGGGTATATGCAATGTTACCATTTGGATATTCTATGCATGATATATTTTTTCTGTGTACGGATTGATAATCAAAAGACTAATATCCTTCTCTTAAGGACATTGATACCACTTAACAGATAGGGGATAACATCTCTGATCGCAGGGGTCCAGCTCTATTATTATTTTTTAAGATTGTTTAGTATTTATACCTAGGGTATTGGTGTTGTGTGTCTTGTAGTTGGGACACCTAAACCATTTGTATATTATTTTTTCTATATTTTAATACAATTATTGATTCTTTTTACCCCAAATGGTTTCCTTATATCCATGACCCAAGCGCTAATAGTTTTTTTTTATTTCTGTTGCTTTACCTTTTTAAAGGGGTTCTCCGGTGCTTAAACATCTTATCCCCTATCCAAAGGATAGGGGATAAGATGTCTGATCGCGGGAGTCCCGCAGCTGGGAACGCCCGTGATCATGCACGCAGCACCCTGTTGATAATCAGTCCCCGGAGCGTGTTCGCTACAGGGCGGGCGGCGTGTGATGTCAAGCCTGCGCCCCCGTGCGACGTCACGCTCCGCCCCTCAATGCAAGCCTACGGGAGGGGGCATGATAGCTATCACGCCCCCTCCCGTAGGCTTGCATTGCGGGGCGGAGCGTGACGTCACACACCGGCGCAGGCGTGATGTCACATGCCGCCCGCCCTGTAGTCGCCCGTAATCAGACCCGGAGCGAACACGCTCCGGGGACTGATTATAAACGGGGTGCCGCGTGCATGATCACGGACGTCCCCAGCTGCAGGACTCCCGCGATCAGGCATCTTATCCCCTATCCTTTGGATAGGGGATAAGATGTTTAAGCACCGGAGAACCCCTTTAAGACACATTGGGTACGGGTGTGTATTGGTCAGCCCGATCAATTTTTTGGTGTGTATAAGTATATAAGCCTCTCCTTATTTTCTCTTTTTTTGCTCTATTTTATACCAGCTTCATACAGAGATGTGACTAAATGACAGTGCCATTCATCGGCCAAATATAACTTTCATAATGCACATAGGCTATGCATCCATAATACCACTATATAATTCTCAAATTTTATCAATATATAGTAACCAAATAAGAGCTTCATACATAACTTAGTCTCATACCACTGCTATATGATATTTAAATAATACTGCTATACAATTCATGTTAGGATTTGTGGTCATAAGCCCTGGGTGAGAGGTTATCAATTGTGCCTTCTTAAGCATTAATAACTGATGCACTCATCCACCCCTGGGGTTTCTATACAGTAATTATCAATTGATATTTATATTTTGTTAGGAGCTTTTTGCCCTTATACACCAGCAGCTAATACTGTACAGTGATGTCACCACTTAACATCTACAGCAATGCTAATATGGTCAATTCAACATAAGATCTTTGTGCAAAGGGCAATGGCTTGGGTTGGCAGTGGCTGCTATTTTGTTCATTTTGCTTCTTTGAGCTTCTGCTCCAGCTATTCCAGTGGTCCAAAACTGGTCAGTATTTAATATTATATAATAAGGAAGATGATTTCTAAGCTTCATGAATGCCCGGCCTCTTTACTGTTTAACCACACAAGGGCCCTATAACAGACCTCTATGCTCTCTAGTTTTTTCTTATGAACTGTTAAAAAGTTCCTCATTAGCTGACCCATATTAAGAACAATGTCAGATCAGACTCTCCATTGACTCTATCACTAGGAATACCAGCATAACTAACAACAAACAAGCAATATATATTTTTGCACAATCTTTTCATATCTTACAGTATGTAAAGTTGATATATAATTTTTATATCTCATCACAGGTCATTGATGCTGGTGGCTCCATGACCATCCACACATTTGGGGCATATTTTGGACTGACAGTTGCTTGGATCTTAAACCGTCCAAAACTTTTACAAAACAACCACAAGGAAGGATCAACGGCCGTTTCCGATCTGTTTTCCATGATTGGTGAGTTGCTTTGTTCCATATGACATGAGAACCTGTTGGAATAAGTGTGCAGTCTGATCTATGGGCATCATGTTATAGAGCAGGAGATGAGCAGATTGATATGCAGTTTGTTCTGGGTTTAGTAGTCCAGTGGGTGGTCCTAATTAGTGACTGACAGCTATCTTTGTACGCACACAACTAACTAATGGGTCCGTCCACTGGACTCCAATGCATGAAATAAACAGAGACTTAAAGGAGTACTCTGCTATAAACATCTTATCCCCTATCCAAAGGATGGGGCATAAGATGTTAGATGGCGGGGGTCCCCACCGCTGACGACCCCACGATCTCGACTGCATCATTCGTTGCACGGAGCGAACTCCTCTCTGTGTCCGATGACTGGCGATGCCGGCCACCACTCCTCAGCGCTTTTGTTCCATTGTGCCTGGGCTGCCAGCATCTAAAAGAACAAACCGGACTCATTTGCCGCCGCTTCCTCACTGCCCTGGCATAACCGCTCCAGTCCTCTGCTGCTGTCTTCTTTCTGGTTGCCCATGGTCAACGTGTCACACTACTGATCAGCATATCACAGGCTGCAACAATGTCCTGCCAAAGCAGCAGTGCAATGCATTGAGCACCTTCGACCAGTGCATACAACCAGTGCACACAAGAGTATTTAACATACACAGTTCCATGGCATGGCTTTACAAAAAGGGATTCTACATTTACTGCCTACAAGCCTTAGTAAACACATTCAGTGTATTTTCCAGAACAGACCCATTAATTTATTCAGACTACAGACTAAAGACCAAAAGTGATTCAGATTTAAGGCAAAATCACAAGATGCCAAATTGCAACATCCCAATATGTTAGGCACCTCCAGGCTAAAGCTACACTGTTATATGTTTTAAGTGATGTTAAACTTAGTCTTGAGTTACACGGCAGCACAGATGTGATGACTTTCATCCTTTGTGTTAATGCAGGAACCCTGTTTCTTTGGATGTATTGGCCCAGCTTTAATTCAGCAGTATCGCATCATGGAGATGCCCAGCACAGGGCTGCCATTAACACATATTGCTCATTGGCTGCTTGTGTTGTGACAACTTTTGCCATTTCCAGCGTGGTAAACAAAGATGGTAAATTAGCCATGGTAAGTCCCATGTTTTAACATTTTTTACAGCGAAGTCTAAAGTATTATTAAACTGGCATTATATAAGTCACATTATTTAAATATATAATGAAACATGTAAAGCATGCCACGTACACATCGTAAAAGTTTCAGCCAAACCCAACAAATTTGGAAGGCCTAGCTGACCATCTAATGTGTATGGTGGCCTCCTGACTCTTCCCCCCTGACTCTTCCCCATGGCAGATATTGGGAGAGAAATTGGTCGGCAGGTTGGGTTTTAACTGCCATTTTTTTTGTTCTTGTGGAGATAAGCTGCCACCAGAAGAGTTTATTTAGAATCTTGGAAACTTGCCAAACATGCCTGTGTATGTGAGGATTAAAAGAGATATCTGTCAGCTAAATGAACTTTCAGCCAAGAACTATCTTATGTGCATGCCATCTTAAAGAGGTATTCCCATCGGTTCAATCATACCTCTATGTTAGAGGGCACAGCATAAATAGGTTTGCAATTCGCTTAATTTAGCAAACTTGCCTGGCTCTGTAGATATCTCTTTTTATCTGTCTCTTTCTCTAATTGACTACTGGTTGCCTGGAATGCCATCCACCAGTTCTGCTCTATAACCAGTGGTGACATCACTCCCTGAGTGGCAGGATGAGCTCCTGAGAAAACATCAAGGTCCCTGCTCAGCTTTTCTATGCCCATTCATCACAGCTGCAGGCATAGTACTTTAGCTTAAGATATGTCAGACACAGAAACAGTTGACCTATCTCTAACCCCAGCCTGTCTACCAGCAATTCAAAAGGTATAAGTAGACAGCAGCAGCAGGGAGAGAGGTAATCAGCCAGATGAGAATACCCCTTTAATATTCTACTAATACACAATGAGGCCGATTCATGACCCTTCTGTTTCCAGTCAAGTAGTGTTGGTAATCAAAATAATCACTAAAATCAGGGTCCTGTTAAAATATCTTATAGTATAATTAAAATAGCCTTAAATGGTTGTTATACCAGTGATGGACTTCTGACTAGTCATAAAAGTCAAATCAGTGGAGATTTGTCATCTATGAGAGGTTTGTCAAGTATGAGAGGTTCACGATTTCTATTTCAATGGATTGCTTGTGCTTGATCAATGATCTAACTTTAATAGTTCAGTTTGTATGTGCCCCTCACAACAATAAAGATCTATTGGATGAATTAGGCATGTCACCAGGTCACATGGCCACTATAGAGCTTTAAATGGAGTAAACAAGAAAAAAAAAAAAATTTTGGAAATGGGTAGCCAGTTTGCAAGGTGTGGCAAAAGCTTAAGACAATGAATATTGTGTATGAAGCTGTGCTGAGCTGCACCCATTCTGACTCTACTTAATAATTACATTATGTTGAAATACCACAAACCCAAACAGTGATTTACTTTGCTTCAGGTTCAATGAGTTCCCCTTTACAAAATTCAACTATTACTACAACATAACACAAGTGTAGAAAAAAATAGACATGGCTGCACATCCACATGTTGTAGGCTGATCTATTGCTTATTAGCAATATGTACAAGCCCACTTGACACTTTAAAACCACCTGATTTAAAAGGATTGTCCAGCAAAAGAAACAATCTGTGTCAGCAGAGAGCACTGTGGTCATATAGAAAAGAACCATGCAACTTTCTCTGTAGTATACAGCAGCTGATAAGTACTGGAAGGATTAAGATTTTTAAATACAAGCCATTTACAAATCTGTTTGACATTTTGGCACCAGTTGATTTCACAAAAGTTTTTTCCACTGGAGTAACCCTTTAAGGACACAGGGCATTCATGTACACCCTGCGCCCACCCCACTTCAGCTCCTGAGCGCGCATCATAACTGGATGGTCCTGGCTGTGGACCCATGGCTAATACTGGACATCGTTGAACAGGGTGTTGCCCTGCATTACTTCTTTAGACACTGCATCAAAGTTGGTTGCAGTGTCTAAATTTTTTTATCCCGGTTAGTTAGTTGGGCTAATCAGGACACCAGTTGCGGTGAAATTGCTGGCTGTCGATCGGCTGAGAGAACAGTGGGAGGGCCTTTACCTGCCTCATCGCTGCCGGATCGGTGAGTACTCACACATCCAAGAATATGGAAAAAGAAAAAAAGCTATAGGGGTGAGAAAGGCAATTTTAAACATACAAATTTTTGTAAAAATGTTTTCATTTTTTTTTAAATAAACCCAATATGAATTGAATATCGTTGTAATCGTATTGACCTACAGAATAAAGATGATGGGGGACATTTACTAATCTAGTCTATTCTGGGTATGCTTATAGACCAGCGTATGTGGTAGTCTCCTGTCTATTGTGCTCCTAATTTATCAAAGGTCTCACAGCCCTTGATAAATTCTGTGCTCAGACTTCAGGGTCTACAGCTTAAACTGCATTTAGATCTGCTCCAACATGGTCTGACATTTCAGCGTAATTTGGGCAGATGCGACTTGTCGCACAAAAGTTGCACTTGATAAATTTAGCACCAATGCATTTTCCAATGCATTTCCGTCTAAAATAGACTTGCATGCATCATGTTCTAAAAATCCTCTACAGCAAAAGTCTCAGAAAAGTCACACATATTTAGACTGCGACTTTCTGTGTGTCAAATTTAGACAGGAAAAAACAGTCTAAATCCTTTGATAAATCTCCCCCAATGTGTCATTTTCCAAAAGAATTTTTTTTTTTTGAGGCAAGTCCCGACATTAAAGCTTTTCATTCTTTCTGATACATTCATGTTGGAGAAAGTGGAGCAATCCAATGTTAATTCCAGAAAAATAGACTAAGGGTTGGGTGCAGCTAACTTTTCCTATATAGAGCCGAGGTTACTGGAAATTGACTCCAACACCCTAGGAGTAAGAAAGGCAATAATAAAACATGTAATATTCCAGTCTCCTAGGTTATATATATATATATATATATATATATATATATATATATTTATATATATATATATATATATATATATATATATATATTTAGATTGTACATAAATAATTGTTGGGAGAAGTGAGTTACTAAATAGCCGCAAATAGTAACTCACTTCTCCGAACAATCTGCCGATACAGGGATTTGTTGCTGTATATCTTGTAAGGATTTCTCCCTGGGGATAGCTCTGGGATCGTCCTTGACAGCGCCACAGGACACGTTTCCACTTCAGTCAGCAGGCAAACAACAGTACTTTATGCAAGTCTGGCCGCTTGCCAGCTTTATTAGACAGGTTGCAGGATAAATAAAAACATAAGACAGGAACAAACAAAACTCTAGGCCCTCTAGTCACTAACTAAACAATACAGCATGCCCTGACTATCCACTGGTGGCCTTTTCCCAGCCAGATAAACTTATACCTCCTGCAACCTTCAACTCACTGTCCACACACAGCGTTTGCAACCTCTTGCTGTGTGCCTCGTCCACACTTCCTTGTTGGGGCCACTCACAGCTCGGGCTGTGTGTTCCTCACCAGGACCCCTGTTTCCCCCTAAATCCACCTTGCTGTCTTCTGGGGAGATCCCAGACTACACTGTCGGACTTCCCCTTTCTGCTACCTCATTAATTCTGCCACAGGTGGAGGTTTCTCCAGGGTTAGCTTGGGAAATACACCCTTCCCTTGCCACACTGTCACAATCTACAGAGAGACGTTGAACATTCTCTGGATAGTAACTGTATCAGTCTATGTATTTTTAGAAGAGCCAAATGAGTTTTAGGCACAGATTATCATATTTAATCACAGCATTATCACTACACCATCGCTGTGTCCTAATACAGAGAATCCCTCTGCAACTGTCTTGCACTAGGACGTGAGGTCCCAGCATGCCTTATATCAGTTTATCTATCTATCAAGATCTATCCGTTTTGTCTGTCACTCTATAAGTGACAAGGTTGCATTATTGACATTACTATAGTGGTCCTAGCCATTATACTTATATTTTATTATATATATCTTGCTATTTTATCCAATTTTATTATAGGTGTGTCACAAGGGCCCTGTGACACACTCTAATTAGGTATATTATATTATTTATCGTTTATTAGTATTACATTTTTAAAAAATATTTATATATAAAGTTCTAAGTCACAGTTAAAAGACTTAAATGGTTTATTAAATATTTTACTACCCCTAATAATTTAGAGGACTGCATTGCTATTTCTTTAAATGGGCACTTATGTACTACAACATATCTCTAATATAGATTAATTTTTTTTCCCTTTTATTAAAAAAGTGTATTTTACATTGGAAAACCAGCCACTAGGCGTCTCCTGCAGCCTGCCGTGACGTCACGACTGAATTTGGACCGATGCCGGACAGGCAATCGATCCTAATTCAGTCAACCTGCGCTCGCTCCCTGCCTGTCAATCAGACAGACGAGAGCGAGCGCTGTGAAGGCCTGGGCTGGGCTCATTGGCTGCCTGGCATCGCAGCTGCCTCATTGGCTGCCTGCCCCCGACATGTACAGTATGGAGGCAGCGCGGCACTGAATCTCAGTCCTGTGCTGATGCTCCAGGACTGTACATGTCCTGTACGGGTAAGTGATGTCTTATTTCACTTACACATACTTTGTTTTGGTACCGGGTCTCGGCGGTGAGCACGGTAAGTGGGCGATGCGCCTATACTCCTCCTGCCTGGATGACACTACACTGCTAAACAGGGAGGAAAAGACCCCAGAGCAGCCTGTCGTGCCATTGGCCACTCATCTATGCATTCTCCCGGCAGGAGTGCGGCATAGATGAGGTGAGGGCGGAAGTTGACGCCCAGCTGGTGTCAGTGACGTCACGCCTGCTGGGGAAGTCAGCTTCCTGCAGAGGTAAACATACGAGCAGAAGATGAGCCATTTGTTTTTTTTTTAAGGCAGGGAGGGGGTTAGGGATAGATTAGCAACAGGTCAGGAAAAAGGAAAAAAATACAGGTGGTGGGAGCTTCTCTTCAATATTAAGTACAATCCTAATAATTATATATATATATATATATATATATATATATATATATATATATATGGAATATTACTTGATTTATCAATGTTAAATCCAACTAATAGAGCACTGAATCCCTTGCCTCCCTTCAAACAGTACATGATCAAATTCTTTCTGCCTTCACCCTCAAAGGAGCTCATTGCCTGTACAGTTTACTATTAAAATCTCTGTGTAATGAGCCCCACCTAGTGGTGGCTGTAGGGACAGCCATGCATGCTTCTTGAAGTAGAAGCCCCTTGGTGATCTTATGTGGCATAACATGTATCCATGTATTACTTTATAACAAAGGCCAGACTTATTTATAAAGTGTTTTCCTCCCAGGTACATATCCAGAATGCAACGTTAGCTGGAGGGGTAGCAGTTGGAACAGCAGCAGAAATGTATCTGTCACCATATGGATCTCTGATAGTTGGGTTCATATGTGGTATAGTTTCCACCCTTGGATTTACCTACCTTTCAGTAAGTTATATTGTTTGTTGCTTTTATACTGCCCTTATATTTAAATATAAGGGCAATAAATGTGTGCATCATGGACTGAAACAATGTTTTTCAAAGTCTTAGGGT
>NW_026610019.1:15000-20380 GCF_029499605.1 Hyla sarda | reverse complement strand
ACACACACACTATATAATAAATCTCCCCACCACACACACTATTTAATAAATCCCCCTTAACACACACACTTTATAATAAATCCCCCCAACACACACACACATTATATAATAAATCCCCACCACCACACACACTATATAATAAATCCCCCCCACCACCACACTATATAATAAATCCCCCCACCACACACACACTGTATAATAAATCCCCCCCACCACACACACTATATAATAAATCTCCCCCAACACACACTATATAATAAATCCCCCCCAACACACACTATATAATAAATCCCCCCCACCACACACACTATATAATAAATCCCCCCAACACACACACTATATAATAAATCCCCCCCCCCCAACACACACACTATATAATAAATCCCCTCCAACACACACACTATATAATAAATCCCCCCCACACACACACACTATATAATAAATCCCCTCCCACACACTATATAATAAATCCCCCCCAACACACACTATATAGTAAATCCCCCCCACCACACACACACACCATATAATAAATCCCTCTCCACCACACACACACTATATAATAAATCTCCCCACCACACACTATATAATAAATCCCCCCCAACACACACACTATATAATAAATCCCCCCCACCACACACACACACACAAAAACAAACTATATAATAAATCCCCCCCAACACAAACTATATAAAAAAATCCCCCTCAAGACACATTATATAATAAATCCCCCCACCACACACACACTATATAATAAATCCCCACCACCACACACACTATATAATAAATCCCCCTCACCACACACACTATATAATAAATCCCACCCACCACACACACACTATATAATAAATCCCCCCCACCACACACACTATATAATAAATCCCCCCCACCACACACACTATATAATAAATCCCACCCCACCACACACACTATATAATAAATCCCCACCACCACACACACTATATAATAAATCCCCCCCACCACACACACTATATAATAAACCCCCCACCACACACACACTATATAATAAATCCCCCCACCACACACACTATATAATAAATCTCCCCCAACACACACTATATAATAAATCCCACCCAACACACACTATATAATAAATCCCCCCCACCACACACACTATATAATAAATCACCCCCACCACACACACACACACACACACACTATATAATAAATCCCCCCCAACACACACTATATAATAAATCCCCCCCAACACACACTATATAATAAATCCCCCCCAACACACACACTATATAATAAATCCCCCCCACCACACACACACACACAAAAACAAACTATATAATAAATCCCCCCCAACACGAACTATATAAAAAAATCCCCCCCAAGACATATTATATAATAAATAACCCCACCACACACACACTATATAATAAATCCCCACAACCACACACACTATATAACAAATCCCCCTCACCACACACACTATATAATAAATCCCACCCACCACACACACACACTATACAATAAATCCCCCCACCACACACACTATATAATAAATCCCCCCCACCACACACACTATATAATAAATCCCCCCACACCACACACATTATATAATAAATCCCCACCACCACACACACTATATAATAAATCCCCCCCACCACCACACTATATAATAAATCCCCCCACCACACACACACTGTATAATAAATCCCCCCCACCACACACACACTATATAATAAATACCCCCACCACACACACACTATATAATAAATCCCCCCACCACACACACTATATAATAAATCTCCCCCAACACACACTATATAATAAATCCCCCCCAACACACACTATATAATAAATCCCCCCCACCACACACACTATATAATAAATCCCCCCAACACACACACTATATAATAAATCCCCCCCAACACACACTATATAAGAAATCCTCCCACACCGCACACACACACACTATATAATAAATCCCCCCCACCACACACACTATAAAATAAATCCCCACCACACACACTATGTAATAAATCCCCCCACCACACACACACTATATAATAAATCCCCCCCCACCACACACACACACACACACACACATTATATAATAAATCCCCCCACCACACACACACTATGTAATAAATCCCCCCCACCACACACACTATATAATAAATCACCCCACCACACACACTATATAAAACCCCCCCCACACACACACAAACACTATATAATAAATCCCCCAACACACACACTATACAATAAATCCCCCCCAACACACACTATATAATAAATCCCCCCCAACAAACACACTATATAATAAATCCCCCCAACACACACCCTATATAATAAATCCCCCTCACACACACACTATATAATAAATCCCCCCCACACACACTATATATTAAATCCCCCCCACACACTATATAATAAATCCCCCCCAACACACACTATATAGTAAATCCGCCCCAACCCACACTATGTAGTAAATCCCCCCACCACACACACACACACTATATAATAAATCCCTCTCCACCACACACACACTATATAATAAATCTCCCCACCACACACACTATATAATAAATCTCCCCACCACACACACTATATAATAAATCCCCCCCAACACACACACTATATAATAAATCCCCCCCACCACACACACACACACACACACACACTATATAATAAATCCCCCCCCCAACACACACTATATAATAAATCCTCCCCAACACACACTATATAATAAATCCCCCCCCAACACACACACTATATAATAAATCCCCACCACCACACACACACACACACACACAAACTATATAATAAATCCCCCCCAACACGAACTATATAATAAATCCCCCCCAAGACACACTATATAATAAATCCCCCCACCACAAACACACTATATAATAAATCCCCACCACCACACACACTATATAATAAATCCCCCTCACCACACACACACTATATAATAAATCCCACCCACCACACACACACACTATATAATAAATCCCCCCACCACACACACTATATAATAAATTCCCCCCCACCACACACACTATATACTAAATCACCCCACACCACACACACACACACTATATAATAAATCCCCCCCCCCAAAACACACTATATAATAAATCCTCCCCCACCACACACACACACTATATAATAAATCCCCCCGACCACACACACACTATATAATAAATCCCCCCCACCACACACACACTATATTATAAATCCCCCACCACCACACACACACTATATAATAAATCCTCCCAACACACACTATATAATAAATCCCCCCAACACACACTATATAATAAACCCCCCCCCCACCACACACACTATATAATGAATCTCCCCCACCACACACACACTATATAATAAATCCCCCCCACCACACACACTATATAATAAATCCCCCCAACACACACTATATAATAAATCCCCCCAACACACACTATATAATAAATCCCCCCCCACCACACACACACTATATAATAAATCCCCCCACCACACACACACTATATAATAAACCCCCCCCCACACACACACTATATAATAAATCCCCCCAACACACACACTATACAATAAATCCCCCCCCAACACACACGCTATATAATAAATCCCCCCCCAACACACACACTATATAATAAATCCCCCCCAACACACACACTATATAATAAATCCCCCCCACACACACACTATATAATTAATCCCCTCCCACACACTATATAATAAATCCCCCCCAACACACACTATATAGTAAATCCCCCCCACCACACACACACACCATATAATAAATCCCTCTCCACCACACACACACTATATAATAAATCTCCCCACCACACACACTATATAATAAATCCCCCCCAACACACACACTATATAATAAATCCCCCCAACACACACACACATTATATAATAAATCCCCACCACCACACACACTATATAATAAATCCCCACCACCACCACACTATATAATAAATCCCCCCACCACACACACACACTGTATAATAAATCCCCCCCACCACACACACACTATATAATAAATACCCCCACCACACACACACTATATAATAAATCCCCCCACCACACACACTATATAATAAACCCCCCCCAACACACACTATATAGTAAATCCCCCCCACCACACACACACACCATATAATAAATCCCTCTCAACCACACACACACTATATAATAAATCTCCCCACCACACACACTATATAATAAATCTCCCCCAACACACACTATATAATAAATCCCCCCCAACACACACTATATAATAAATCCCCCCCACCACACACACTATATAATAAATCCCCCAACACACACCCCCCCCAACCACACACACTATATAATAAATCCCCCAACACACACACTATATCAATAAATCCCCCCCAACACACACACTATATAATAAATCCCCCCCAACACACACACTATATAATAATCCCCCCCCCCACACCACAACAACTAAACCCCCCCACACAAACAATAAAAAATCCCCCCCAACACACAATATAATAAATCCCCCCCCCACACACACACACCATATATAAATCCCCCCACCCCACACACAACACTATAAATAAATCCCCCACCACCACACTATATAATAAATCCCCCCCAACACACACACTATATAATAAATCCCCCCCCCACACACACACACACAAAAACAAACTATAATAAAAATCCCCCCCAACACAAACTATATAAAAAAATCCCCCCCCAAGACACATTATATAATAAATCCCCCCCACCACACACACACTATATAATAAATCCCCACCACCACACACACTATATAATAAATCCCCCTCACCACACACACTATATAATAAATCCCACCCACCACACACACACACTATATAATAAATCCCCCCACCACACACACTATATAATAAATCCCCCCACCACACACACTATATAATAAATCCCACCCCACCACACACACTATATAATAAATCCCCACCACCACACACACTATATAATAAATCCCCCCACCACACACACTAAATAATAAACACCCCCAACACACACTATATAATAAATCCCACCAACACACACTATATAATAAATCCCCCCCCAACACACACTATATAATAAATCCCCCCAACACACACACACACACAAACACACTATATAATAATCCCCCCAACACACACTATATAATAATCCCCCACCACACACACACTATATAATAAATCCCCCCCAACACACACTATATAATAAATCCCCCCCAACACACACAATATAATAAATCCCCCCCAACACACACACTATATAATAAATCCCCCCCACCACACACACACACACAAAAACAAACTATATAATAAATCCCCCCAACACGAACTATATAAAAAAATCCCCCCCAAGACACATTATATAATAAATAACC
>NW_026610019.1:0-10000 GCF_029499605.1 Hyla sarda | reverse complement strand
TATAATAAATCCCCACAACCACACACACTATATAATAAATCCCCCTCACCACACACACTATATAATAAATCCCACCCACCACACACACACACTATATAATAAATCCCCCCACCACACACACTATATAATAAATCCCACCCCACCACACACACTATATAATAAATCCCCCCCACCACCACACTATATAATAAATCCCCCCACCACACACACACTGTATAATAAATCCCCCCCACCACACACACACTATATAATAAATACCCCCACCACACACACACTATATAATAAATCCCCCCACCACACACACTATATAATAAATCTCCCCCAACACACACTATATAATAAATCCCCCCCAACACACACTATATAATAAATCCCCCCCACCACACACACTATATAATAAATCCCCCCAACACACACACTATATAATAAATCCCCCCCAACACACACTATATAAGAAATCCTCCCACACCGCACACACACACACTATATAATAAATCCCCCCCACCACACACACTATAAAATAAATCCCCACCACACACACTATGTAATAAAACCCCCCACCACACACACACTATATAATAAATCCCCCCACCACACACACTATATAATAAATCTCCCCCAACACACACTATATAATAAATCCCACCCAACACACACTATATAATAAATCCCCCCCACCACACACACTATATAATAAATCACCCCCACCACACACACACACACACACACACACTATATAATAAATCCCCCCCAACACACACTATATAATAAATCCCCCCCAACACACACTATATAATAAATCCCCCCCAACACACACACTATATAATAAATCCCCCCCACCACACACACACACACAAAAACAAACTATATAATAAATCCCCCCCAACACGAACTATATAAAAAAATCCCCCCAAGACACATTATATAATAAATAACCCCACCACACACACACTATATAATAAATCCCCACAACCACACACACTATATAACAAATCCCCCTCACCACACACACTATATAATAAATCCCACCCACCACACACACAAACACTATATAATAAATCCCCCCACCACACACACTATATAATAAATCCCCCCCACCACACACACTATATAATAAATCCCCCCACACCACACACATTATATAATAAATCCCCACCACCACACACACTATATAATAAATCCCCCCCACCACCACACTATATAATAAATCCCCCCACCACACACACACTGTATAATAAATCCCCCCCACCACACACACACTATATAATAAATACCCCCACCACACACACACTATATAATAAATCCCCCCACCACACACACTATATAATAAATCTCCCCCAACACACACTATATAATAAATCCCCCCCAACACACACTATATAATAAATCCCCCCCACCACACACACTATATAATAAATCCCCCCAACACACACACTATATAATAAATCCCCCCCAACACACACTATATAAGAAATCCTCCCACACCACACACACACACTATATAATAAATCCCCCCCACCACACACACTATAAAATAAATCCCCACCACACACACTATGTAATAAATCCCCCCCACCACACACACACTATATAATAAATCCCCCCCCCACCACACACACACACACACACACACACACACACACTATATAATAAATCCCCCCACCACACACACACTATGTAATAAATCCCCCCCACCACACACACTATATAATAAATCACCCCACTACACACACTATATAAACCCCCCCCCCCACACACACAAACACTATATAATAAATCCCCCAACACACACACTATACAATAAATCCCCCCCCAACACACACTATATAATAAATCCCCCCCAACAAACACACTATATAATAAATCCCCCCAACACACACCCTATATAATAAATCCCCCTCACACACACACTATATAATAAATCCCCCCCACACACACTATATATTAAATCCCCCCCACACACTATATAATAAATCCCCCCCAACACACACTATATAGTAAATCCGCCCCAACCCACACTATGTAGTAAATCCCCCCACCACACACACACACTATATAATAAATCCCTCTCCACCACACACACACTATATAATAAATCTCCCCACCACACACACTATATAATAAATCTCCCCACCACACACACTATATAATAAATCCCCCCCAACACACACACTATATAATAAATCCCCCCCACCACACACACACACACACACACACACACACTATATAATAAATCCCCCACCCAACACACACTATATAATAAATCCTCCCCAACACACACTATATAATAAATCCCCCCCCAACACACACACTATATAATAAATCCCCACCACACACACACACACACACACACACAAACTATATAATAAATCCCCCCCAACACGAACTATATAATAAATCCCCCCAAGACACACTATATAATAAATCCCCCCACCACAAACACACTATATAATAAATCCCCACCACCACACACACTATATAATAAATCCCCCTCACCACACACACACTATATAATAAATCCCACCCACCACACACACACACTATATAATAAATCCCCCCACCACACACACTATATAATAAATTCCCCCCCCACCACACACACTATATACTAAATCACCCCACACCACACACACTATATAATAAATCCCCACCACCACACACACTATATAATAAATCCCCCCAACACACACACTATATAATAAATCCCCCCCCACCACACACACACACACTATATAATAAATCCCCCCCCCAAAACACACTATATAATAAATCCTCCCCCACCACACACACACACTATATAATAAATCCCCCCGACCACACACACACTATATAATAAATCCCCCCCACCACACACACACTATATTATAAATCCCCCACCACCACACACACACTATATAATAAATCCTCCCAACACACATTATATAATAAATACCCCCAACACACACTATATAATAACCCCCCCCCCACCACACACACTATATAATGAATCTCCCCCACCACACACACACTATATAATAAATCCCCCCCACCACACACACTATATAATAAATCCCCCCCAACACACACTATATAATAAATCCCCCCAACACACACAATATAATAAATCCCCCCCACCACACACACACACTATATAATAAATCCCCCCACCACACACACACTATATAATAAACCCCCCCACACACACACACTATATAATAAATCCCCCCAACACACACACTATACAATAAATCCCCCCCCAACACACACGCTATATAATAAATCCCCCCCCAACACACACACTATATAATAAATCCCCCCCAACACACACACTATATAATAAATCCCCCCCACACACACACTATATAATTAATCCCCTCCCACACACTATATAATAAATCCCCCCCAACACACACTATATAGTAAATCCCCCCCACCACACACACACACCATATAATAAATCCCTCTCCACCACACACACACTATATAATAAATCTCCCCACCACACACACTATATAATAAATCCCCCCTAACACACACACTATATAATAAATCCCCCCAACACACACACACATTATATAATAAATCCCCACCACCACACACACTATATAATAAATCCCCACCACCACCACACTATATAATAAATCCCCCCACCACACACACACACTGTATAATAAATCCCCACCACCACACACACTATATAATAAATACCCCCACCACACACACACTATATAATAAATCCCCCCACCACACACACTATATAATAAATCTCCCCCAACACACACTATATAATAAATCCCCCCCAACACACACTATATAATAAATCCCCCCCACCACACACACTATATAATAAATCCCCCCAACACACACACTATATAATAAATCCCCCCCCAACACACACTATATAATAAATCCTCCCCCACCACACACACACACTATATAATAAATCTCCCCCACCACACACACTATAAAATAAATCCCCACCACACACACTATATAATAAATCCCCCCGAAACACACACACACACACACACTATATAATAAATCCCCCCAACACACACTATATAATAAATCCCCCCCACCACACACACACTATATAATAAATCCCCCCACCACACACACACTATATAATAAACCCCCCCACACACACACACTATATAATAAATCCCCCCAACACACACACTATACAATAAATCCCCCCCAACACACACACTATATAATTAATCCCCCCCAACACACACACTATATAATAAATCCCCCCCAACACACACACTATATAATAAATCCCCCCCCACACACACACTATATAATAAATCCCCTCCCACACACTATATAATAAATCCCCCCCAACACACACTATATAGTAAATCCCTCCCACCACACACACACACCATATAATAAATTCCTCTCCACCACACACACACTATATAATAAATCTCCCCACCACACACACTATATAATAAATCCCCCCCAACACACACACTATATAATAAATCCCCCCCACCACACACACACACACAAAAACAAACTATATAATAAATCCCCCCCAACACAAACTATATAAAAAAATCCCCCCCAAGACACATTATATAATAAATCCCCCCACCACACACACACTATATAATAAATCCCCACCACCACACACACTATATAATAAATCCCCCTCACCACACACACTATATAATAAATCCCACCCACCACACACACACACTATATAATAAATCCCCCCCACCACACACACTATATAATAAATCCCCCCCACCACACACACTATATAATAAATCCCACCCCACCACACACACTATATAATAAATCCCCACCACCACACACACTATATAATAAATCCCCCCCACCACACACACTATATAATAAACCCCCCACCACACACACACTATATAATAAATCCCCCCCACCACACACACACTATATAATAAATATCCCCACCACACACACACTATATAATAAATCCCCCCACCACACACACTATATAATAAATCTCCCCCAACACACACTATATAATAAATCCCACCCAACACACACTATATAATAAATCCCCCCCACCACACACACTATATAATAAATCACCCCCACCACACACACACACACACACACACACTATATAATAAATCCCCCCCAACACACACTATATAATAAATCCCCCCCAACACACACTATATAATAAATCCCCCCCAACACACACACTATATAATAAATCCCCCCCACCACACACACACACACAAAAACAAACTATATAATAAATCCCCCCCAACACGAACTATATAAAAAAATCCCCCCCAAGACACATTATATAATAAATAACCCCACCACACACACACTATATAATAAATCCCCACAACCACACACACTATATAATAAATCCCCCTCACCACACACACTATATAATAAATCCCACCCACCACACACACACACTATATAATAAATCCCCCCACCACACACACTATATAATAAATCCCCACCACCACACACACTATATAATAAATCCCACCCCACCACACACACTATATAATAAATCCCCCCCACCACCACACTATATAATAAATCCCCCCACCACACACACACTGTATAATAAATCCCCCCCACCACACACACACTATATAATAAATACCCCCACCACACACACACTATATAATAAATCCCCCACCCACACACACTATATAATAAATCTCCCCCAACACACACTATATAATAAATCCCCCCCAACACACACTATATAATAAATCCCCCCCACCACACACACTATATAATAAATCCCCCCAACACACACACTATATAATAAATCCCCCCCAACACACACTATATAAGAAATCCTCCCACACCGCACACACACACACTATATAATAAATCCCCCCCACCACACACACTATAAAATAAATCCCCACCACACACACTATGTAATAAATCCCCCCACCACACACACACTATATAATAAATCCCCCCCCACCACACACACACACACACACACACACACACTATATAATAAATCCCCCCACCACACACACACTATGTAATAAATCCCCCCCACCACACACACTATATAATAAATCACCCCACCACACACACTATATAAACCCCCCCCCCACACACACAAACACTATATAATAAATCCCCCAACACACACACTATACAATAAATCCCCCCCAACACACACTATATAATAAATCCCCCCCAACAAACACACTATATAATAAATCCCCCCAACACACACCCTATATAATAAATCCCCCTCACACACACACTATATAATAAATCCCCCCCACACACACTATATATTAAATCCCCCCCACACACTATATAATAAATCCCCCCCAACACACACTATATAGTAAATCCGCCCCAACCCACACTGTGTAGTAAATCCCCCCACCACACACACACACTATATAATAAATCCCTCTCCACCACACACACACTATATAATAAATCTCCCCACCACACACACTATATAATAAATCTCCCCACCACACACACTATATAATAAATCCCCCCCAACACACACACTATATAATAAATCCCCCCCACCACACACACACACACACACACACACACTATATAATAAATCCCCCCCCCAACACACACTATATAATAAATCCTCCCCAACACACACTATATAATAAATCCCCCCCCAACACACACACTACTATATAATAAATCCCCACCACCACACACACACACACACACACAAACTATATAATAAATCCCCCCCAACACGAACTATATAATAAATCCCCCCCAAGACACACTATATAATAATCCCCCCACCACAAACACACTATATAATAAATCCCCACCACCACACACACTATATAATAAATCCCCCTCACCACACACACACTATATAATAAATCCCACCCACCACACACACACACTATATAATAAATCCCCCCACCACACACACTATATAATAAATTCCCCCCCACCACACACACTATATACTAAATCACCCCACACCACACACACACACACACTATATAATAAATCCCCCCCCCAAAACACACTATATAATAAATCCTCCCCCACCACACACACACACTATATAATAAATCCCCCCGACCACACACACACTATATAATAAATCCCCCCCACCACACACACACTATATTATAAATCCCCCACCACCACACACACACTATATAATAAATCCTCCCAACACACACTATATAATAAATCCCCCCAACACACACTATATAATAAACCCCCCCCCCACCACACACACTATATAATGAATCTCCCCCACCACACACACACTATATAATAAATCCCCCCCACCACACACACTATATAATAAATCCCCCCAACACACACTATATAATAAATCCCCCAACACACACTATATAATAAATCCCCCCCACCACACACACACACTATATAATAAATCCCCCCACCACACACACACTATATAATAAACCCCCCCACACACACACACTATATAATAAATCCCCCCAACACACACACTATACAATAAATCCCCCCCCCCAACACACACGCTATATAATAAATCCCCCCCCAACACACACACTATATAATAAATCCCCCCCAACACACACACTATATAATAAATCCCCCCCACACACACACTATATAATTAATCCCCTCCCACACACTATATAATAAATCCCCCCCAACACACACTATATAGTAAATCCCCCCCACCACACACACACACCATATAATAAATCCCTCTCCACCACACACACACTATATAATAAATCTCCCCACCACACACACTATATAATAAATCCCCCCCAACACACACACTATATAAAATCCCCCCAACACACACACACATTATATAATAAATCCCCACCACCACACACACTATATAATAAATCCCCACCACCACCACACTATATAATAAATCCCCCCACCACACACACACACTGTATAATAAATCCCCCCCACCACACACACACTATATAATAAATACCCCCACCACACACACACTATATAATAAATCCCCCCACCACACACACTATATAATAAACCCCCCCCCAACACACACTATATAGTAAATCCCCCCCACCACACACACACACCATATAATAAATCCCTCTCCACCACACACACACTATATAATAAATCTCCCCACCACACACACTATATAATAAATCTCCCCCAACACACACTATATAATAAATCCCCCCCAACACACACTATATAATAAATCCCCACCACCACACACACTATATAATAAATCCCCCCAACACACACACTATATAATAAATCCCCCCCAACACACACACTATATAATAAATCCCCCCCAACACACACACTATATAATAAATCCCCCCCCCACACACACACTATATAATAAATCCCCTCCCACACACTATATAATAAATCCCCCCCAACACACACTATATAGTAAATCCCCCCCACCACACACACACACCATATAATAAATCCCTCTCCACCACACACACACTATATAATAAATCTCCCCACCACACACTATATAATAAATCCCCCCCAACACACACACTATATAATAAATCCCCCCCACCACACACACACAAAAACAAACTATATAATAAATCCCCCCCAACACAAACTATATAAAAAAATCCCCCCCAAGACACATTATATAATAAATCCCCCCACCACACACACACTATATAATAAATCCCCACCACCACACACACTATATAATAAATCCCCCTCACCACACACACTATATAATAAATCCCACCCACCACACACACACACTATATAATAAATCCCCCCCACCACACACACTATATAATAAATCCCCCCCACCACACACACTATATAATAAATCCCACCCCACCACACACACTATATAATAAATCCCCACCACCACACACACTATATAATAAATCCCCCCCACCACACACACTATATAATAAACCCCCCACCACACACACACTATATAATAAATCCCCCCACCACACACACTATATAATAAATCTCCCCCAACACACACTATATAATAAATCCCACCCAACACACACTATATAATAAATCCCCCCCACCACACACACTATATAATAAATCACCCCCACCACACACACACACACAAACACACTATATAATAAATCCCCCCCAACACACACTATATAATAAATCCCCCCCAACACACACTATATAATAAATCCCCCCCAACACACACACTATATAATAAATCCCCCCCACCACACACACACACACAAAAACAAACTATATAATAAATCCCCCCCAACACGAACTATATAAAAAAATCCCCCCCAAGACACATTATATAATAAATAACCCCACCACACACACACTATATAATAAATCCCCACAACCACACACACTATATAACAAATCCCCCTCACCACACACACTATATAATAAATCCCACCCACCACACACACACACTAAATAATAAATCCCCCCACCACACACACTATATAATAAATCCCCCCCACCACACACACTATATAATAAATCCCCCCACACCACACACATTATATAATAAATCCCCACCACCACACACACTATATAATAAATCCCCCCCACCACACACACTATATAATAAACCCCCCACCACACACACACTATATAATAAATCCCCCCACCACACACACTATATAATAAATCTCCCCCAACACACACTATATAATAAATCCCACCCAACACACACTATATAATAAATCCCCCCCACCACACACACTATATAATAAATCACTCCCACCACACACACACACACACACACACACTATATAATAAATCCCCCCCAACACACACTATATAATAAATCCCCCCCAACACACACTATATAATAAATCCCCCCCAACACACACACTATATAATAAATCCCCCCCACCACACACACACACACAAAAACAAACTATATAATAAATCCCCCCCAACACGAACTATATAAAAAAATCCCCCCCAAGACACATTATATAATAAATAACCCCACCACACACACACTATATAATAAATCCCCACAACCACACACACTATATAACAAATCCCCCTCACCACACACACTATATAATAAATCCCACCCACCACA